>NC_056743.1:602235752-602357214 GCF_019279795.1 Protopterus annectens
CTTTAGGCATAAAGGAAGGGTTAGTCCTGAGGGAAACCCTGTCAGCATGGAAAATAATGAAGGGTTCCACAGCCATGAGTGCTTGTAGCTCAGACACTCTTCTAGCTGAAGTGATGGCCAGAAGCAGGGCTATTTTCCAAGAGAGGAATTTTAACTCTGCTGATGCTGCAAGTTCAAAGGGGGGGGAAGCGTGAGCTTTTCCAGTACAAAGTTAAAGGTCCCAAGCAGCGGTGGGTGCTCTCCTTGGTGGCCTTAAGTTGTTTGCCCCTCTCAGGAACTGTTTGGTAAGAGGGTGTGAGAAGAGAGGTGGCTCAGTGTTGAAATGAGCCGAAATGGCTGAGGCATGTATCTTAATCGAGGAGAAGGACAGGCCTTTGTGGAGTAGATCTGCTAAGTAATCCAGGATTAGAGGCAGAGAGGGCATTGTTGTGTCCTCTCCTTTAGACTGAATCCTGGAGCAGAACCTTTTCCACTTATCAGCAAAGGATTTTCTTGTACTGGGTCTTCTAGCCTTGTGAATGACATCCAGCACCTGCTTGCTTAGGGTTGCAGGGGGAGAATTCAAGGAATAAGTCAGACTGCAAGATTTACGGTTTGCAATTGTGGATGCAAAATTTGTCCCTCCTGCTGACAGAGCAGGGTTGGGTTCTGGTGTAGGTGCCATGGTGGCACCACTGACAGGCTGCGCAGGAGTGGGTACCAGTGCTGGTGTGGCTACTCTGGGGCAATCAGAATTGTCCTTGGTTTGTTCTGCCTTATCTTGAGTAATACTCTTGAGAGAAAGGGCAGAGGGGGAAAGGCATAGATTGAGAGATTGACCCACTGAAAAGATAAGGCATCCACTTTGAATGCCCTGCTGTGAGGATTCCTACTGCAGAATTTGCTGATCTGGTGGTTGAAGGGGGAGGCAAAGGGATCCGCCTCTGAGGTCCCCCATTTTTGAATCAGAAGGTTGAAGGTGCTGGGCTCCAATTGCCACTCGTGTGGGTCTAGTAGATTTCTTCTTAGGTCGTCTGCCAGTGAGTTTTGTTTGCCTAGCAGGAATTGAGCCTGCAGATAAACTTGCACGTCCAAGGCCATGTTCCCCAGGGCCATGGCTAACCTACAGAGTGGGCCCCCCCCCAGCTTGTTGATGTACCCCATTAACTGTGGTGTTGTCTGTTTTTATTAGCAGTTGTCCTGGAAGCAGTAGGGATCTGAAAGCTGTCAGAGCGTTCTGCAGAGCTCTTTTTGGTTGATGTGCAGATTAATTTGACTTGGGGTCCAGTGGCCCTGAATGTATTTGCCGTCCATGTGTGCTCCCCAGGCATAGTCTGATGTGTCTGTGGTTAGGGTCTGGGCGGCGTGAGGCAGAGTAAAGGGCAGTCCCTTGTTGTGGCTGCATGTTTCTGCCCACCAAAGAAACTCTCTCCTTAGCCCGGGTAGGATAGGAATGACTGTTTCCAAGCCCTGAGAATGCTGGCACCAAAGACTTTTCCTCATATGCAGTCTTGCAAATGGAATTAACAGTATACATGCTGTGTGGCTTAGTGGGCTAATGCACTATACTGTAGTTGACAGAGTCCTGGGTTTGAGACTTGGCAGGATTGATTGGTTGGGAGGGTGGCCTAATGGTTAAGGTGCTTGTCTTGTAAGCACAAGGTGCAGGGTTTTGAGTCTCACAAGGGATAATTGGCTAGGCTTAAAATGGCTCTCAAGGGCAGTTAGCTTAGTACTAATCTATGAACCTATGAGGCCATGAACCCTGGTGACTGCAGTATTTTTTTGCAGATAGCTGGGTTCTGGTGGCCATTTGTTTGAAGTAAGCTGTCAGACAGACTTGCTTTTCTGAAGTGAGGAATGCCATCTGGGATGTTCTGTCCAAGCTTGCTCCCAGGAATACAATCTTTTGACTGGGTACCAGTTTTGATTTCTTTTTGTTGATGGTGTACCCCAGAGAAGTGAGAAGGTTTTTCAAAAATGTCAGGTGCTGCAACAGCAATTCCTGACTGTCTGCCTGAATCAGGTAGCCGTCCCAAGTATGGATAAATTTGGATATTTCTTTGCCTGCAGTATGCAATGGCTGGAGCCAGGCATTTTGTGAATACTCTGGGCACAGTAGATAAGCCAAAGGGAAGTGCAGAGAACTGATAATGCACAGATCCTGCCCTGAAATGTACATACTTCCTACATGACTCCCCTATGGGGATGTGCAGATAGGCTTCTTTTAAGTCTAGGGTGACTAACCAGGCATTCTTGGCTAGCATAGTAAGAAGCTGTTGCAGGGTAAGCATTTTGAATTTTGGTACCACCAGGAAGGTGTTGAGAATATAAAGATCCAGGATTGGGTCCCAAGAGCCCTCTTTCCTGGCTACCAGGAAGAGTCTGGAGTAGAATCCTTGAAACTTCTATTCTACTGGAACTGTCTGAATAGCTCTGATAATGAGCAAGGAAAGTACTTGGCTTTGAGCCTCTGCCCACTGGTTTGGAGGAAGGTCTGGAAACCCGCTGAGATACAATGTTGAGGACCCATCGGTCCTGTGTGATGGATATCCAGTATCTTGCATGAAGGGCGAGTTTTCCTCCTAGGGGCACAAGCAATTGGGCAGGGGCGGGAAGTGGAGTAAAGAAGTCATTGTGAGTTTTTTTTCCGTAAGGAGGTGGCTTACTACTCCGTTTGTGGTGGGGGCACTCCATTGCTTAGATCTCTGCATAACCTGAGACTGTAGTCTGGGTGGTCTGTTACCCCCGGGTCTGGTTTGAGAAAGCCTGGAGGGGGCTGGAAATGACCAGTGTTTGGAAGAGCAATGCCTACTGAACCTAGGGGGTTGCACTTGTAAGAATTCTTTAACAGTCTGCATAGACTTAGCTCTTTCTTCCATCTTTTTGAAAACCTCTTCTGCTTTGGTACCAAACAAACTGTCCTTGTTTAGAGGAGCATCTAGTAACTTAGATTTGACATGGTCTGGCAAGGTCTGCTCCTTCAGCCAAGTATGTCTTCTCAGTACAGAGCCAGTGACTGCTACCCTGCAAGATGCTTCTAGGGTGTCAAAGCCACACTGCAAAGTATGCTTGCAGAGTGCATAAGCTCCTGCAAATCTTAATTTTCTGTAGTCTGTAAAGGTTGCCACGTTTTGTTAATAAGTTCCATAATATATTTCTGGTGCTTCAGCATGTGAAACTGACAATTTAATGCCCTAATATAGCCAGAGTTGCAGAGGTATATACCTTTTTACCCCATCTGTCCAAGGCTCTGGAATCCCTGTCCGAAGGGGTGGGATTCTTGGCTGTAGTTGCCTTGATACCTTTAGGCCCCTGGGAAATGATCTCTGGGTCAGCAGTAGGATTCTTGAAAAGAAATTTGTGAGTGTCAGCTACTCTGTAGTACCTGTCTGGGTTCTAGGGGCAGGAGGTAAAGTGTCAGGAGTAAAACTGGATTCCATAAAAACATCAACAGCCAGGACAAGGGGAATTGCTAAAGGCCTGTGCTGAGGCAACTCTAGGAATTCTCAGAGTCTCTTTTTGGACTGAGGATAGTCTTCGCATTCCCAGTGGAAATGCTCTCAAAGTATGAAATGTTTCACCAAAAGAAAAATGCTCTGGAGGGGAGGCAGAGGAAATGGATTCCTCTGCATCTGAATCCTCTTAAGCAGATAAGGGCATGTCCTCATAATCAGAAACCTCGGAGCCATCGGACTCCTTGTCTGTAAAAGCTGTAGGAGACTGGTCTCTTTCTCTTCACAGGGGAAAGGCTGACTTCCACTAATCAGCGTAATAAGGTCTTCAGCCATTCTGAGCATTTGTTTTTGTAGCATGGGAGCAGGTGCATGCGCTTTAGTCGTTGGTTTTCTAAGTGTAGTGCGTACTCTGGGCCTAAGACACTCTGTAGTTTTAGATAAAAAAGTAGTAGTCTGAGTCGAACATCGGTTGAGCAAATTACTGAATCAGAAGCTGGTGCCTGCACAGTGGCTCCAGACCCATCCAAGGTAGAGATATCTGCAGGTTCCATAGTTGAGGAGTCTCGCGGCATACCGGACTCTGAATGGGTCTCAGTACAGGCCTGTGAATCCATTGAAGCGGGCATCAGGGGCTGTGAAAGCACCTGAGTACCAGCAGACTGGCGACTAGCTTAACGGAAGCGTCGCTGGCAGCTTTGGACCTATGCGGTCTGTCTCTGTCTTTATCCTTACATTTTTTCAGAATACGGAGATTGAGAGTGAAAGAATTTAGCGACAAAGACAGCCCGGCGACAAATGGTTCAGGCGTTAAAGCACAAAACCAACGGTGAGGTATGTCCTGGTCTGGGCCTAAACAGGTGATGCAGTTCGAATGAAAATCTCTGTGAGGTATTTGTTTTCCACAGGCAAGACAATTGTTAACTTTTTCTGACATCGGTTAGAGCAAGAAAAAAGGATCCCCAATGGGATCCTTAGCTTTAGAAGACTTCAGGATTATTAAATTCGTGAACGAAAATTCAGGTAGCAGCCGACCGGCACTTGCGAACTACTTCTGCTTCGGGCTCCTCGGCAAGAAAGACTGATGCAATAGCGTTGGCTGCCAGTTTTTATACACGACAACCTGACGTCAGTCCTGGAGCGACAGCATCTGATGCAGAAATATTAATTATCTGGTATTCGGGCCAACTGACTGCTACATGCAGGCAGCTAACCCAAGTGTGATGACTGCAACAGTGAAACACGAAGAACATGTACCTTGGTCAACAGCAGCCACAGACATTTTCGAATGGAATGGTCAACATTACTTGGTGTTAGCAGACTCTTATTCAAACTAGTTTGAGAATGACCCATTTCCTAATCTAGCATCCAGTGCAGTCCTGTCATTACTAAGTTCAAGTGTCATTTTGCAGTCCATGGTAGTCCGCACAAAGTTATTCCCGACAATGGTAAACAGTTTACAAGCCAACAGTTCAAGAGATTTGCTGAAGAGCGGGACTTTATTCATATTATGAGTAGCCCGAAGTACCTGCATTCAAATGGTTTGGCAGAACGTGCAGTTCAAAGTATGAAACATTTACTACAGAAGTCGAAACGAGACAATAGTGATGTTTTCCTGAATCTCTTGAATCTCAGAAATATTCCTCATGATAAACATCTTGGTTCACCTAGACAGAGACTTCTGTCAAGACA
The DNA here is from genome assembly GCF_019279795.1 of Protopterus annectens. Taxonomy (NCBI): domain Eukaryota; kingdom Metazoa; phylum Chordata; order Ceratodontiformes; family Protopteridae; genus Protopterus; species Protopterus annectens. The sequence continues at coordinate 602,240,879 of NC_056743.1, forward strand.
AACCAGAACCACATTACCAATCAGGAGTAATCTACTGGTTCCATGTGTTAACAACTCAATGAAAGCCTGTCTGTTAAAGAAGTGCTTACTCCAGAAGTACTACTGTGACAAGTCCAGCAAATCGCTCAATCCATCATGAGAGGGGGAGATAGTGAGGATGCAGACGTCCAAAGGTTTTGATTGGACTGGAGTCGTGAAAAGTTTACGTCCCCAGCCAAAATCGTACATTGTGGAATCACAAGGAGTAGAATTTAGGGGGAATTGGAAACATTTAGTACCAATATCCGAGCCTGTATTGCAGCATCTTGCCTGTGAAAAAGACTAGATCTCAGAGTGAGGCATCCAGTGTTCCAATTCCAGAGGACATTTCAGCAAATATCTCTGTTCCTGAGAAAAAATCCCAAACCTCCTGAAACACTGTTCACCAATGACTGTCCCTGTTGCTAAACCCAGTTCTAACTGCTACATCACTAAATCAGGTCGTATTTCCAGACCATGTTCCAGATACACGGCAACTTGGACATGAACTTTGTGTTTATTTCTTAGTGTATAATTGCATGTCTTTTTCAAGTGTCATTTTACTGTGGGCAATTTATTAAAGAGGGAGGATGTAGATCATTATCTATGTATACCTTTAAGAAGCTTTCCATTGGCTTGCACCAGTGTATAAATACTCAGCCGTGCGAGCCTGCCATTTTGTAGTAAGCTGTTGAGATGTAAGCATGCATATCTGTGTAGTCTGTCAGTCAGTTTGTTTCTATTTCATACTGCTGATATCCATCCTTGTGTGTTTCTATGTAATAAAGTATATAAGCAAACTACCCTGCATGTTTGTCTTCAATTATAAACCAAGATGAGTTGACAGTTAAAGAGGAGAGGACAGAGGATACAGCCTTGTGGTACACCACTGGTGAATAGGTGGTGTGCAGTGCCATCTTTCTATGTACCAGTTTTGTTCAAGGGAAAAAGAGGAAGCTGAATAACTTAGTTTAGTGTAACCTCTGTCACAACTTAAGGCATTAATGTGGGTTTAATCTGCGAGGTAACTACCTATGTGGAAGGCCAGTAATGGTTACTGAAATATGCCTGCAACACAGATTAACCTGGCTTAAGCAACTATCCCACCTGGAATACTGTCTTCTGTGAAATACATCATATGTGGACAAAGTGCAATGGGACAAAGGGTGGTAGGGATGCAGCTTTTTCTAACATAAAATTTAGATCCCAGGGCAGTACAGCTGTATACTCTTTGGAAGCCCGAGGTGCAAACTCTTTTAAAGAACTGTTTTATTACTCTGCTAAAATTGAGTGGCAGATCCACAGGACAACACACTACTACAGCAGACAGGTGAACCTTTGAAAGTATATAGACTAAACCTGCATTTAATATTTCTGTCAAGTATTCCAGGAAGATTGGACCTCTACTTCTGTAGCTATCAGAGCCACACCTTTGGCATCAAAGGGAGACTCTTACATTTTGCCAAGTAGGATTTCCTAGTGCTTTGGTTTTTTTTTAGCCTCCTTTATTATGATTCACACATCTTCTGAGAATTACCCAAATGGCAACTAAGTCATATCCATCGAGGTTGGCAGACTGAGGGTCTAAGTCCCAGGTATAATCGGGTACCATCTTCAAAGTCAGTAGGTCTAGCTCTTTGGGCAAAACAACAGGATCTTTCCTGGCCAACAAATGTAAGTGGGAGAACTGGAGATACCTTGGACAAAGAAAAGAAATGAGGATAATTTTGGCTCATTTTCTGGATTACCCATGGGATCACGGACAGTGATAGAAAGGCATATAGGAACCCACCTCTCCAGAGGAAGGTCCAAGCCTTCTTTTGGGGAAAACTGAACAAAGCTTTTTAATCTGGTAGTTCTTGTGGGATGCATATAGATCCATCTCTAGTAACCTCTATTTCAATGTCATTATCAGTGAAAGAAAAATCTGTGCAGTTCGTACTAATGGGGATCCGATGAGGTTAGGCTCAGCTGGTCTGTCACTAAGTTATCCTTTGTGGGAAATGTAAACTATCACATTTCGGCTTATAGCCATACCACAAGTCTTGAGTGACATATTCTGCACAACTTGCAGCAGTGTGTGCTCCCCTGTTTGCTGATGTACCCACATGACTGTGGTGTTGTCTGCAACCATTCTTAAGATGCCAAGGGCACAAAGGAATTCAGTGTTTGCAGGGTGCAGTGGACTGCTGGAATCTCAAAGTTTATGTGGAGCTGGCACTCTATCATGGACCAAGTGCCCTGCACTTTCAAGCCTTAAGAATGTGTCCCCTAAGCCAGCTTTAAGAATCTATAATCAAAGTCTGGTGGGGGTAGAAATGGTAAACCTTTGTTCCCTTACAATTGTGATCCACCCGCTCAATTCCTTTTTCAGGTTGGGTAAAACTAGAAGGGGTGGTTGTCTAGTGGTTAGGAGTGCTGATTCTACAGATTTCTGTGAAACAACTGAATTTTACTCATATATAGGCAGGCTAATGGAATAATTAAGATGGTGGTAGCCATATGTCATAGAATACTAAGGACTTGTCTGGCCATCAGTTCGGATATCTGCACCATTTGCGGAAAGAAGAGTACTTCTGAGAGAAACATATCCCAAGAAATACCCCCCCCCCCAAAAGGTAATGTTCTCTGAGATAGTGTCAGATCTAAATTCTGAAGGTTCAGGAAAAAGCCCAGTTTCTTCAGGTATTGCTGGACAAAGGATATGGCTTTCAGAGTTTTCTCCTGAAACTGGACTTAGGTTCATAAGTTCATAGGTAGGTACTAGGTTATTAGCCCTAGGGCTTATGTAAGCCTAGCCAAAAAGGTACCCTGGCTTTCGCCACCCAAGAAAATTATTTTCCTGAGCTCCTGTCGAGCAGAGCCACAGAAGTGATCCCTGGGGTGAATTTTCTATTTCCCATCCAATCTTCAAGATTTTTCTTGAAGATTGCTCTGTTCCAGAGTGAGAAGTCTCTGGGACAGGAATCTATCCCTCCAGGATGTTCTGTTTATTGTGGTGACAAGGTTTAGGTCCCTAGAGCGTGAGCTCGGAGGGATTGGGATTTCTTTAAATCTGGGAACTAACAGAAACCTTAGTCTAGCCAAGCTCAGAATGGACCTCAATGAACCGTCCTTTCTTAGAACCATAAACAGCCTTGAGTAGAAACCTTTCCCCTCTTGTTTCTTGGGGACCACTTATACGGTTCCTTCTGTCAGTTACAAAATATGTACAAATGAGGTGAAACTGGTCCTGTGGTTTTGGCTTAAACTCCAGACAGTAACTTCTTGTGATAGTCCCAACACCCATCTGTCTGTGGTGATTCTACTCTAGTCCTTCAAGGTTGCAATGAATCCCACCTCTAGGTTGTGGGAAGGAAATGTTGGAGAGGTTAGGATAGGGCAGTCACAACTAATTGCCGTTTTACTATTTTGTGTTATGGAAAGGCCTACTCACTTTGGACTGTTTGCCAATCCTTAACCTTTTCTACAATGGATCTTTTTTTTTTTTTTACGGTAAATCCTATTCTATTTGGGGGGAGAAGGAGGCTGGAACATGTGTCAGACTGTATACATCACCTTTCTCTCTTCTTGCACGTTCTTGAAGACCTCATATTTGTCTATAGCTCAAACAGCAGATCTCTGTTTAAAGAGGCATTCAAAAGCTTGGCTTTGATGTTCTCAGCTAGAGGCTGTGGGGTGGAACTTAAGGCTGTCCCAGTGGCAGCTGCATTACCTGCTTTGTCAACAGCACTGTAAGCAAGCAACAATGACTAACACAGTGGATGTTACAGGGAAATAATGTATCGCCTGGAAGTGTTGTAAAGCCTTATACCTGTGGCACTGGGTCTTTCACCAATGGAAAGCCCATTACTTCCCAATAACACACATCATATCAGGCATTTACTGCACTTAAATGTACAGCTAGCTCATTTTCTATTTTTTAATACATTTTTATGTAAAAACGCTTCCTCTGCTTAGTGTTTCAAAGTTGGTGCAGGATATCGGAGTGTAGCTGAAATAAGTATTTTGCATCCAAAACATAAATTAAGTATTCATTGTCTACACACACACACAAACATCTACAGAGGGTTAGAGAATGTGTTCCAAATTCACAGAAATTCAAATGCGTGTGCCCCCCCCCCCCCAACACACACACAGGCAAAGGCATATACATACAGAGTCACAAAGTTGCCAACAGGTACAGATTCAGCAATAAAAACACAGACTCAAGACACGCACACAAATTTGCCTAGCATTTTAATGACAGTGCACACGTCAGATAGCTTACTGTGATCAAATTAAGAAATACATAAACAGCACCAATAATATTTTAAGTCACTAATGTAACACACAAAACAGTGCAAAGTATTACAACTGTCCCCCATACACATATACACAAAGAGAAGTATTCACTTCACTGATTATATATAGCTCCAATATACTGTGATCTTATGAATGAATTAATGCACAATGTGCTTTAGTTTACTGCTGTCAGATGAAGTGCAAACCTCTATTGGCACACAAAAACATATACACACATATCCTTGTAACTGCTGCTACTGCAGTTACTTGCATTAGATGTGCCTGTTCATTTACTTGTCTCTGTTTGAAAACTGTGCCTCTTTAAAATATATGGTTAGTGAAGTGGAACGGAAATGGCAGGTCATTTTAACTGCTGCTATAGTTACTTGCTTTATTTGTATTTTTTTTTCTCTCTCACTCACTAACTTTGTGGCTTTCTACTGCAATTACTGAGGGGAAAGGAAATGACAGCTCCCCCCAACAAAAGGCAGGACTGCATTAAAGTACAGTTTTGTACCTACCATAAATGTAGATGTTCGAGGATTCCATTGCTGCAGTCCTGACTATTGGGTATAGTCCGCGTCCAGTCGGCCCGAATACCAGAGTATAAGGCTGACGTCGGTCAGGGCGCATTAGACTGACATCAGAACGTCAGGGTACTAATGCGCATGACCGACGTCATATCCTCAGTCTTTTCTTGCCCCAGATGTCAGAAGACCCTAAAAAGACAAGTCCCAAAAAACCTGCACCAAAAACATGTACAATATATACAACCATATATACAAAAATATAAGCATGTAAACTCACCTACACAACCACCCCTAAATACAGAGGGGAAGGAGGGAGGGTGGACTGCAGCAATGGAATCCTCGAACATCTACATTTATGGTAGGTACAAAACTGTACTATGTTCTTCGTCTTCCATTGCTGCAGTCCTGACTATTGGGTAGAATCCCAAAGCAGAGGTAAGGGAGGCTGGCAAATCATAAGGAAGTAGGAGCTGACAACATGCCTTGCAAAACAGCAGTAGCAAAACCAGCCCTAGACTTAGAGTAGATAGGAAGGTGATAATGCTTAGAGAAAGTATGCACTGAACTCCAAGTAGCTGCTTCCAAAATATCCTTAGTTGCCACCCCCCTTAGAAATGCTGTTGAAGTGGCAGTAGCCCTAGTGGAATGAGGCCTAATCCCAGCTGGAATCTCCTTGCCATGATGGGAATAACAAAATGCAATGCAAAAACCAATCCACCTAGAAATAGTTTGTTTTGACACAGGCTTGCCCTGTGAACTTAAAGCAAAAGAAACAAACAATTGTTGAGACTGTCTAAAATCCTTAGTCCTGCTCAAATAATAACGCAATTGCCTGTGTACATCTAAAGTGTGCAAAATCTTTTCCCCTTTATTTTGAGGGTCTGCAAAAAACGTAGGCAAATGAATAGTTTGGTTTAAAGCCACACTAGAAACCACCTTAGGCATAAAAGAAGGATTAGTACGTAATGATACCCTATCCTTATGGAAAATCAAAAAGGGCTCTACTGCCATAAGGGCCTGCAACTCAGACACCCTTCTTGCAGAAGTAATAGCCAACAGAAAAGCAGTCTTCCATGACAAGTATTTCAATTCAGCAGTAGCTGCAGGCTCAAAAGGTTGTAGAGTAAGTTTTTCCAACACAAAATTGAGATCCCAAGCAGGAGTAGGAGCTCTACGTGGGGGTCTTATATTCTTTGCATCGGACCATGCGGCAAAAAAGACTGAGGATATGACGTCGGTCATGCGCATTAGTACCCTGACGTTCTGATGTCAGTCTAATGCGCCCTGACCGACGTCAGCCTTATACTCTGGTATTCGGGCCGACTGGACGCGGACTATACCCAATAGTCAGGACTGCAGCAATGGAAGACGAAGAACATCAGGGGCATTTTTAGGGGTAAGTGTTCAGTCTTGGCACACAGTTTCATGCCATATTCAGGACACTTTTTTTTCTTTAACTAGGCTCTGTATATACGTAAACATCACCTTTAAAACAGTGCATGCAATGGGGATCTCCACTTCTCCAAGCTCATTTAATGTCATACTAACCTAGTTAAATGACTGAGTTGCTCTATAGTGCCCAGCAGTCCTCTGTCTGTGCTACAATCTTTCAATATCTGTTTTAAGGCATGTCCCTGAAACTTCAGAATATAAGCTTGGTAATCCAGTGCTCTAAATGAGTCTGTAAGTACAAGTCGTCTTACTACATCTACAGCTTAAGTCCATTTTTTTTTCATTGAGAAGTGTATTTCTCCTTATAGTACACCCCAAACCACTTTGTTATGTAGATTCTAGAGAGAGTACAGGGGGGGTCTGATATGTCTTGCCTTGGGGTTGAAAGCTGAGAATCTGGTTCCTGTAATTTGTCCAGAAACACATCTAGTAATGCTCCTTGCACTAGGGGAACTGTGACAGGCTTGGGGGGGGGGGGTATACACAAAACTCTAAAACCATCTTTGAGGCAAGAAAAACTTCATCCACCAGTCAAGTGAAAGTAATCTATCATTATGGCCAAGAAACGTCCAAAGTGATGTCATTTGGAAGGGAGTCTGAGGCTAATGTATCCTTAGTTTTGTTACAGTAGTCTGAGATAGGGACAATTGTGACGTGTAATCCAGGTCATCCTCCTGGGTAAAGACGGCATCTGGTTTATCTGTATGATGAGAGGCGAGTCACTGTTACTTTTGCAGGGAAGCTCACATGACATCAATGGTCTGGTATGGTCCACCTGCCAGCCTTGCACGAGAATTTAGAAACCTTGGGCTAGCGAGGATCAGCTATGAGGTTAAGTAGGGAAGGTAAGAGCACATTATGAATGCGTCCTCTTACACTCTTGCCCTCAATCATGTGTTCAGTGTCTGCAGTTTGGGCCAAATAAAGGAAATCCTTCTGTTCTTACATGGGGGTCATCAGTTTCCAGTATCAGCAGGCAAAGCCTTCTTCCCCCTGCTTGACCAAAAGGCCCTTCCCCTGCAAAGTTAACATATGTTCACCTAACCTAATCTCAACTCTCCCTAAACACATACACAACAAACCCAAATGGCTAAAGGATTTTGCCTGTAACAACATAATCCTTGCCGGAGATATCCATCCCAACCCTGGTCCTACACACTGTAACACCACCACCAACCCCTCAATTTCTCCCTCCCATATTAATAACCTAAAGATCTTCACCATCAATGCACAGAGTCTTAGTAACAAAACCCACCAATTCCACACTTGGTTAAGCCACAACCAACCTCACATCCTAGCTATATCCGAAACATGGCTTAAACCCTTCATCTCTGACTCCAAAATCCTACCCCGAGGTTTTAATATTCTCAGAAACGAACGACTAGTTAAAAAAGGTGGCGGCACTGCCTTAGTCTACTCTAACCTCCTCAACTTAATTCCCCTCCAAATTCCAATCCCACAATTCCAAATTACCGAACTAACTGCTGGACTACTAAAGCTAAACAAGCACAAAAATATATGCTTCATTGCCCTCTATATCTCACCAGGTAACAATTGCTCAACTCTCGAAGAAATACTCCTATGGGCATCCACCAATATTAACTATGAAACTTATATCTTAGGTGACATTAATATTGACTGGAATAAAATCATCAGCCACTCACCATCCCTATCCATCAATCTCTACAACTTTACCCAATTAATCCACACTATCACTCGACCACATACAAATAATCCCCCTGGAACCATTTTAGATTGGATCTTAGTCTCAAATCCTAATAAAATAACTAACTCTGGCACAATTCCTGATACCATTAGTGACCACCTCCCAGCCTTCATCCATCGCTCCACTAACTCTTCCCCATACCAGCATCAATACATTCACACTCGTAACCTCACTAACTTTAACCCTACAACTTTCTCAAACATATTCAAACAAATGAACTGGCAATCTCTAAATACCCTTCCCCTTGACAAAGCCTTAGACTACTTCAACTCTATCTTTCTTGACACCCTAAACTCCCTAGCCCCTCTAAGATATAAAAGAATAAAAACTAACATAGCTCCATGGCTATCCAAACAAATAAAACAGGTCATGCACCAAAGGGACAAACTTTGGAAGCGCTACCAAAATAATAAACTGCCCAATACCCTGCTTCAATATAAACAGCTTCGTAACCTTGCAAAACAGCTTATAACCAAGGACAAAAAATCCTACTACATCACACTCCAGTCCAATAACAATAAAAACCCAAAGCAATTCTGGAACTCAATAAAACTGCTCCTCCATCCAGGCTCAAAGAATAATCCCTGTCCAGACCCAAGTAAATCCAATCTGGAACTAGGCTCTGAATTCAATTCATTTTTCACCGAATCCATCTCTGCCCTTACCAAATCCTTTCTTAACAATAACCCAACTGCCCATCACACTTCCCCCTCAAACCCATCTAACAACCCTCCTCTACTGTTTGAGCTCAAACCCATCTCCACTAACTTCATAAAAAGACTCCTATCCAAACTTAAACCATGTACTAACGCGCCTGACAATATTCCCCCCTGCTACCTAAATTATGCTGCTGATGGTATTGCTCTCCCAATTAGCATCATCATAAACAGATCCATAAATGAATCCTATGTCCCTAAACTTTGGCGCACAGCTTATATCATACCTCTACAAAAAGGTGGCAAAAATACCAGTGTCTCTAATTTCCACCCTATTGCCCTGCTCTCTCCACTCTCCAAAATCCTTGAAAAGTGCATCCACCACCAACTTATGCCATTCCTGACCCAAAACAATCTCCTCACACCCACTCAGCATGGCTTCCGCCCTACCCACAGCACCATTACCGCTCTTCTCTCCTTCCTTGAAACTATCAATCAAGCCCGAAACTCAGGTCACCTAGTTTCTACTGTACTACTAGATCTGTCTAAGGCATTTGACACCATTTCCCACAAGCACTTACTCTGCCATCTCTCAAACCTTCACCTCTCACCAAAAACATTATCCTGGTTCTCCAGCTATCTGACAGATCTCAGGCAGTCACATGAAAGAACTCCACCTCTTCCTTCTTACCTACCCCAACTGGAGTTCCTCAGGGATCCATCCTTGGGCCCATGCTTTTCAACATTTTCATCAATAACTTTCACACTGCTATTCCTGACACACAAATTATTCAATATGCAGATGATTCTACCTTAATCTGCTCTGCTACTAACCTCTCCGAACTGCTGACAAAAACCCAAGCTGCATTCTCCGCAGCAGAAAACTGGATGCACCATAACCACCTCTCTCTCAATGCAAATAAATCTAAAATCCTACTATTCCCCCCCCTCTAAGTCCTTTTCATTCAACAAAAATGATTTCAAAGCTCTTAGCCAAACTAACTCACCCACAGAAGTGGTGCCTTCTGCAAAACTCCTAGGCATAACTGTGGACGAACACCTCAAGTTCGACACACATATACAACAAAATATTAAAAAAAAAACCACCAAAAGCTAGGTATGTTGTATAGGAGCAATCGCTTTCTCTCTCACTCCACTAGACATACTCTAGCAGCTACATATCTTCTCCCTTCCTTATTATACGGGGCTCCTCTCCTAACCAACCTGTCCGCCTCTACAACCTCCAAACTAGAAAACTGCTACAATAAAATCTCTAAATTTGCCACAAATTCAAAAAATTCCACCCACCACTGTCTCACCCTTAAATCATTACACTGGCTTGAACTTTCAAACCACCTTGACTACCTGCAACTAGCCACAACACATAGACTTGTATTTCATCCTACAAAATGCCCTGCTCTAGCTAATATCCTTCCCCCTTATATTCCTAATAGAACACTCAGATCAGAGCACCAGAATCTAATTGCTATCCACAAACCTAAGCGTCCTGCTGGCCAGCTTCTCCTCTCATATGCTCTAGGCAAAAAATGGAATGCCCTCCCCACCTCACTAAGAACCACTCCTTACTGACAACTTCAAAACCCAGCTTTTCAAACACCTGTCCACTAAATGGAAATGCACCTGCTTCCACCCTACTTAATCTCCTTTCTAAGTCTATACCCTAGGGGTCCCTTCTTTTCATACTTTAACTCTCTACAATTTCCCACAGTCTTATACCTATTACCCTTCACAAGCTCCCTATAACTCCTTAACTTTACTCCCTCTAACCTTCTAACAATTACTACAACTATGCTCACATGAATCAACTTTGCAAAGAATGTAAATATTGTGAATAGTTTTCTACTTCAAAAACGTGCATGTTAAGCAAGCATATCCAAAATTCCTCTCTTTATATATGTAACTGACTTCCACACTCACACTTAAGTACCACTGCTTAAAGGAAACTGTATAACCCGTAACGTCTCTCTCTAGGAATTCTGCTAACTATGCTTGTGAATATTCTTATTTTATTTTAACTCTTTTTACAATTTTATGTTGTATACTCCTGTGTTTTATTGTAACAGATTTTGTACAATGCTTTCTTGGAGCTTTTCTCCCCGGGCCTCCACTGAAAACGGGTCATGTTGGCCCAGTGGACTTCCCCGGTAACCAAACTGGAAATAAATAAATAAATACATAAATCTCTCCACTGGTTGGTGATGGAAAACGATGGGAAAATTTGGCTCTCTTGTTTGGTTCAGACTGATACTCCTGATCTGTATGACATGACTGCCTCAACAGGGTTATTGTCAGGGGTAAGCAACTCTCAAGATACTGGACCTGGGAGCCATAAGAGTATCACTTTGTTAGCAGTATCCTATGATTGAGAAATACCTAGGGCATCCTGACTCCTTAGGTCTAGATGACTATGGGAACAGACAGTGTGATGACCACTATTGGACACCATACAGGATCTCAAGATAAAAGGCAATAGCTTTTTTCTTATTTAAATGTACTAGGATGGTGTCTCTTCTTGCATTTGTTTTTTGTTTTTGGAATAAACTTCTTGCAAATATTGCAAATGGCAACTTTGAGGACAAGGTGTAAAAAGTGCACATATTTAGTAGTTTTAGTCTTTGCAAGCACATTTTTTCTCCTTTGCCGACATTGGAGATGTGCGTGTGTGTGTGTGTGTGTGTGTGTGTGTGTGTGTGTGTGTGTGTGAATACTAAATCACAAGATGTAAGAAAGACCAAGTCCTAATCAGATCAAACCCTTACCAACAGCAGTAGCTCTAACATTAAAGACTCTGTCCCATAGGGGGTAATAATCTGGGCTATTCCATTTGTGGCCTGGCCTGATGGACTATAACAAATGTCTGATTGTTTACACGATGCTGCAAGAAAAATGGAACATGGATGACTGTATATCTGCCTTTACAACAAGAAATGGATGCACCCAGAGAGTGTAAACATAAGGCTGACATATGGAAAAGGTGATGGGCTCAAACTCTGGCCAGCTAAAGGGCTCCTCCTACAGCAGAGATTTCTAAAGTCATTAGTACAGCAGAACATACACAAAAAGGCAATGTAAAGAGCACATACAACAGCAACTAAAACAAAAAAGCCAGGTGTCTAATCAAAGCTGTAACTTTATCCCCAAGTGAGCCTGCAAACCAGGCAACATGGCATTATAGTGACAGAAAATTAGTGCAAAATGGGGACCTCAAGTTGGTTTGCATTTTACTGCTACACCCTACAAAAGCAGACATTCAGCATAGTCTTGTACAGTGAGAAAAACACATTTAAATTCTACAATCTTAAACCAGAAAATGTAATATCTAGAAGCAGAGTGCTGCAAATGAATGGAAACAGTTATATACCTACAGCAATCAGAGTGACCTAAAGAAAAATGTCATGCATCAGCAGATGCTCAAGGAAGGAATAAGGAAGAGCACACCATTTAATAGTCAGCTTTGGTCTGAAATTTATCACTACTACAATGGCAGGATTTTGTTTATAACTGTAAACTTTAAATACAAGTCCCGTATAGTAAAAGGAAAATGAAACCTACAGCTTTACAAGTAAAACAGTCCACAGTAGCAAAATGTAGAGACTGAAATATGCAAACAGCAATTAGAATGGTCAGAAGCAAAGTTGGATGAATCAAACTATGCATGGGGAGGACTGGTAGAATGCACAGGAAGGTAGCCAGCTATCATGCTGAAACTGCAATTTTTATCAAGAGGATAGCTGATAGTGACGAAAGTTAAACTAAGGTTTAAAACACACTCTGATTTGACAAACACTGTTATTGCAAAACAGAATTTATTAAGTGCGGACTTTCAGTATGGTCCTGTACATACAAACAAAACACTGAGAAACTATAATCTTATACCAGCAACTATAAACTCAGAGTCCAGAGTGGCAGTTAGAGTAACCCAAAGTAAATCTACATGAACCAGCATGTGCGTGGGGAAGGGATGAAACAGATCACACAACCAAGATTTTAGCAACAGAGTCTAATAAATCAAGACAAATGTGTTGAGAAGAAACCATGTAAACAAGCCATTTAAATTTGGGCTTATTCGAATGAAAATAAAATGAAAAATAAGTTTGGTGAATTAAAGTGCATTGCAGATATGCAGCTTAAGTTTTGATTCCAAGACTTTTAACTAAAACACATATAAAACAAACAAAAAGAAAACTTAAAACAGAAACCCTAATGAAGTGCCATAAAAATATCACTTCCCAGGTAATGCTTTAATAGTAATAAAGAATTTCAGGATAAAACTATCAATATTCAGGATACAAATATATTTAAATCATACTTAAAATGTAAGCAGGAATTAATAAAAAGCTGCAATGAACATAAATGTTTAATTTCTTTGACTAAAACTTCAAAAGAAAAGTGTTTTGCACATGCATGGAACATCCAGTGCATAGTGTACATGCACCAGTTGTGGACACTGTTGAGACAAATCAGAAACCTAGTTGCAAGACTAGGAAAGGACAGTTTTTAGGCAAGAAGAGACACCAAAATAACACAAACCTGCAATGAAACACCTTAAGGAGTGACAAAAGGGAAACGGCACATTAAAAAACAGTAATGAAAAAAGCAAGGTATGTGAGAAAACATCAAACTTTTTAAGCACCTTTATTAAATTCATACAATACCAAAATAAAATAAAAATAAATGAACCAATACATGGCATGGGTAATACTGTTTATTAAATGATTACCGCTTTCACAGGTATACAACCCGCTTCATAAAGTCCATAATTTAAGACATTTTGAAAGTCGAAGCACCAACAGAAACAATATTTCAATTACGAATGCTAAAACGTCACCAGTAACAATGCATCTCACTGAGCTAATAAAAATTGTCTTAAAGATGCATACAAAAATATTTTCGCTACCACTTACATGTGCGTAACTTCTATATCGTACAACTGAGCATTGCCATATTACTAAGCATAAATCTGCTCACAAAAGCTAACTTATTATCATGTTATCACTTACAAAAGCATTCATACTAGATGAACCTATTCATCTAGTATTAACTAATTTTCATCTAATAAAACCTGTGCACCTGTTCATTCATTGCGAACATTACAGTATGCATCACTTATAAAACTAATATTCATAACTGATCAACTTATTAAAATCATATACTAAAAACAAACAGCAGTATATATATATATATATATATATATATATATATAAAACAAATATATCTCTCAATATCCTACTAAAACTATGCACCATCATAAATTAAACTAACATCCTGTTGAAATGCAAAAACATTATAAAATTGACTGACATAAGCAGACTGATAAATTCAGTTAGTATGCAGTGCAACTAACTGTAATGTCACCTATGCTACTACACTAGTGCCAATAAGCCATCAGGCTATTACAAAAAGTACAGTTGTGTACACTTACCATAAATGTAGATGTTCAAGTGTATTCACTGTTGCAGTCATTACATTTGGGTTATCTGCCTGCAGGTAGCCCTCAGCCAGCCTGGATACCAGAGTCTACGGATTCCTGCATCGGATGCGGTCTCTTCTTCCATGACATCAGGTCGTCAGGGGTATAAAACATGCAGCTGACGCCATTACATCAGTTTTTCTTGCCCCAGATGTCAGGTGCCCCCACAATGGGAAGCAATTATACGATTATATGTTATGGTACACCTCCATCAAAAAGCAAATACACTAGTAAAACTTGAATATACCAAACAAGAAGGAAAGGTAGAGCCAAGGGAAGTCAGGGGGCTGGAGGGAGAGTAACCAGGACTGCAACAGTGAATACACTCTAACATCTACATTTATGGTAAGTGTACACAACTGTACTACGTTCTTCGTGTTTCACTGTTGCAGTCATCACATTTGGGCTGATTCCCAAAGCTAAGGAAGGGAGGAGGAAGTTAAAGATAATTAGGGCCAGCTATTAAGCCCTGCAGGATTGCAGTGGCAAAACCAGCTGTGGATTTAGAAAAAATAGGCCACGTGGTAATGCTTGGTGAAAGTATGTACAGAACTCCAGGTAGGATGTCTCTGGTAGGGACTCCTCTGAGAAAAGCTGCAGAGGTAAATGCAGCCCTGGTGGAATGTGACCTTATCCCCTGTGGGGTAGGTTTTCCATGGTGCTTGTAGCAGAAATTAATGCAATGGGCTATCCATTTGGAATGGTTTGCTTTGAAATGGCCGTCCCCCTCTGCCCCTGCATCAAAGCCAACTAGCAGCTGTTCAGATTTTCTGAGAGGCTGAGTCCTGTCCAAATAAAATCTAAGTTGTCTGTGCACATCCAGAGAGTGGAGTATTCGTTCCCCTTTGTTTTGTGGATCAGGGGAAAAAGTAGGGAAATTAATGGAATGATTTAGGGCCACACTATGACACCACCTTGGTCATAAAGGATTGGTCCTGAGGGAAACCCTGTCTGCATGGAAGATAATGAAGGGTTCCACTGCCATGAGGGCCTGTAATTCAGACACTCTTCTTGCTGAAGTGATGGGTAGAAGGAAGGCTGTTTTCCAAGAAAGGAATTTCAACTCTGCTGTTGCAGCTGGCTCAAAGGGGGGGGGGGGTGAGCTTTTCCAATACAAAGTTAAGGTCCCAGGCTGGAGTGGGGGCTCTCCTGGGGGGTCTTAAATTTTTGGCCCCTCTAAGGAATTGTTTTAGGAGGGGGTGAGAGAAGAGGAGTGGCTCAATATTATAATGTGCTGAAATGGCAGAGCCATGAATTTTAATTGACAAGCAGGGTAGGCCCTTGTGGAGCATTTCTGTTAAGCACTGAAAAATATGAAGTAAGCTGGGCACCGTTTGCCCATCCCCCCGAGTCTGGCTCTAGGAACAGTATCATTTCCACTTTTCAGCATAGGATTTTCTAGTGCTAGGCCTCCTTGCCTCCAGAATGACATCGAGCACCTGCTTACTGAGGGGATGCTATTGGAGAGCTCAAGGAATTAGCCAGGCTGCAAGGTTCAGGGTTTGAAGATGAGGGTGCAGAATCTAGCCCTCCTGCTGGGACAGCAGGGAAGCAGTCTGAGGGCAGGTGCCATGGTTCCAGCAGTGTCATACTGTGCAAGAGGGGGTACCAGTGCTAGCGTGGCCAGTCTGGTGCAATCAGTATTGTCCTTGGCTTGTCCTGTTTGATCTTTAGCAGAACCTTCGAGAGTAGAGGCAGAGGGGGAAAAGGCATAAACCGAGAGGCTTTCCCAGGTAAAGGACAGGACATCCACTTTCCAAGCTTGAATGTGGGGAGTCCTTGTGCAGAATTTGTCCAATTGGTAGTTCTGAGGGGAGGCAAACAGGTCTACCTCTGGAGTCCCCCATTTGTTCAAGAGGTGAACACTTTTGGTTCTAGTTTCCATTCGTGTGGGTCCATGAGAATTCTGCTTAAGTCGTCTGCCAGTGAATTTAGCTTGCCTGGCAGGAACTGAGCTTGTAGGTGCACTTGGTAGCTCAAGGCTGTGTTCCACAGAGCCATGGCTAGTCTGCAGAGAGGGTACAAGTGGGTTCCCCCCTGCTTATGTACCACTTAACTGTGGTGTTGTCTGTCTTTACCAATAGTTGTCCTGGAAGAATAAGGTCTTTGAAGGCTGTCAGGGAATTCTGCACAGCTAACATTTCTTTTTGACTGATACACAGGTGCATTTGTCACGGGTTTCATTTGCCCTGAATGCACTGCCCTGTCAAGTGAGCCCCCCATGCATAGTCTGATGCGTCTGTTGTTAGGGTTTGGGTGGCAGGGGGTAGAGTGAAAGGGAGCCCCTTGTTGTGATAGCAGGCCTCTGCCCACCAAAGGAACTCTGCCTTTATACAAGGAATTATAGGAATCATCGATTCCAGGTCCTGAGAATGTTGACACCATAGGCTTTTTAGATACCATTGTAGTTTCCTCATATGTAGTCCTGCATATGGAATTAGTAGAATGCAAAAGACTATGAACCCCAAGGGCTTGCAGAATTTTCCTTGCAGATAGCTAGGGTTTTGTGGCCAATAGTTTGAAGTAGGTTGTCAAATAAACTTGTTTCTCTGGAGTAAGGAAAGCCATCTGGGAAGTTGTGTTCAAGCTTGCTCCCAGGAATACAATCTGTTGGCAGGGTACTATGTGAGATTTCTTTTCTTTTATGGTGTACCCCAGTGAGGTTAGAAGTTTCTTTACGAATGCCAGATGTTGTAACAGCAAGTCCTGGCTTTCTGCCTGAATCAGACAATTGTCCAAGTATGGGTGTATCTGAATATTTCTCTGCCTGCAAAATGCAATGGCTGGAGCTAGACACTTTTGTGAATACCCTGGGCGCAGTAGATAAGCCAAAGGGAAGTGCAGAGATCGGATAGTGCATGGAGCCTGCCCTGAAGCATAGGTATTTCCTGCAAGATTCCCTTACTGGAATGTGCAGGTAAGCTTCCTTTAAGTCTAAGGTTGCCAGCCAGGCATCTTTGCCTAGCATAGGAAGAAGCTGTTAAAGTGTTAACATTTTGAATTTTGGAATTACCAGAAAGGTGTTTAGAATAGAGGTCCAGGATAGGATGCCAGGAGCTGTCTTTTCTGGGTACCAGGAAAAGTCTTGAATAAAAACCTTGTCCCCTTTGTTCTGCTGGGACAGGTTGAATAGCCCTGATACTTAGAAGAGACAGAACCTTCTGTTGGGCCTCCGCCCACTGATTTGGGGGTAGGTCTGGCCAACCGTTTGGGTTTGGTAGTGTGTGGAAATGGAATCTGTATCCCTGGGAAACTAATGTTCAAAACCCATTTGTCCTGGGTAATGAGTTCCCAGTTTTTTGCATGCAGGGCGAGCTTTTCTCCTAAGGGAGCAGGCAGTCGAGCAGGGCTTGGAAGGGTTAAGGTAATGTCATTATGCCATTTTTCCATAGGGGATGGCTTACTACTCCCTGCTTTGGAAGTGGGAGCCCCCCACTGCTTAGATCTGTGCGCAGCTTGAGACTGTAACCTATTTGGTCTGCTGTTCCTGGGTTTGGACTGAAGGCCTGGAAGAGACTGGAAAGGACCAATTCTTTGAAGGCCAATGCTTACTAAATCTGGGAGGCTGTACTTGTAGGAAATCTTTAACAGTTTGCATAGATTTAGCTTTTCCCTCCATCCTTTTGAGGACAACTTCTGCTTTGTTGGCAAAAAGGCGGTCTTGGTTTAAGGGAGCATCCAGTAATTTAGCTTTAACATGATCTGACAAGCTTTGTTCCTTAAGCCAAGCATGCCTTCTAAGTACAGACCCAGTGACAGCAGCCCTGCAAGATTCTTCTAAGGCATCAAAACCACATTGCAAAGCATGTTTACCAACTCGTTCTGCAGAATGCATTAAATCATGTAATTCTGTGTGTTCAGCACAGTCAAGAATCAACATCATTTTCTGTTTAAGTAGTCCCATAATATGCTGCTGATACTTTAACAGACGAAACTGGCAATTTAAAGTCCCTAATGGCCAAAGTAGCAGAAGTGTATAACTTCTCATCCCATCTATCTAAGGCTCTAGAATCCCTATCAGAAGGGGTAGGATTTTTGGCAGCAGTAGCCTTAATGCCTTTTGGTCCTTGGGAAATGGTCTCTGGATCCGCAGTAGGATTCTTGAAGAGGAACTTGTGAGAGTCAGGTCCTCTAATACCAGTCAGGCTTTCTGGGAGCTGGAGGTAAAGTGTCTGGGAAAAGGCTAGATTCCAAGAAAGCATCATCTACAATGTCCAGAACAGGAGGGACAACTAAAGGCCTGTGTTGAGGAAGGAGTAAGAATTCCCTAAGTCTCTTTCTGGAGTCAGAGTAATCCTGGCTTTCCCAGCGGAAATGCTCCCCAAGAGTGTGCAAGGTTTCACCGAAAGAAAAATCTTCTGGAGGGGAAGCAGAGGGAATGGAATCCTCGGCATCAGAATCCCCATAGGTAGATAAGGGTAAATCCTGGTAATCATAAGGAACAGAAATATCAGATTCCTGATCAGAAGAATCAGAAGAAAAATCAGTTCTAGGTCTCTTAGTGGGAGAAGGCTGGTTTCCCCTAATTAAGGTAATAAAGTCTTCAGCCATTCTAAGCATTTGTTTTTTAGGCATATGGGCCTGAGTCTGCTGTTTGGTTGTCAGTTTTCTAGGCGTGGTGCAAGTTTTAGGCCTGGATGAAGATGAAGGTGTCTGTTTAAAATGCAAGTTTGTAGAGCTGAATACACCCTCAGAAGCCAGTGCCTGCACAGCGGCTCCGGACCCATCCAAGGTAGAGACATCCGCAGGTTCCACAGTTGAAGAAGCTTCTCGTGGCTCCAATGGGTCTCAGTAGAGGCCTGTGAATCTGAAGTAGCGGGTATCATGGGCTGCGAAAGCACCTCACTGAGTACCGGCGGACTGGTGACTAGCTTAACGGAAGCATCATTGGCAGTTTTGGACCTATGTGGTCTGTCTTTATCCTTACGTTTTTTCGGAAGATCGATAGTTGGATGGCTTAACAAAGCCATTTCAAAGTACTGAGGCAGAGTACTAAAGTAATTTGCTGCAAAGATAGCCTGACGACGAATAGTTCGGGGGTTGAACAAGGCACAAAACCGACAGTGAGGGACGTCGTGGTCTGGGCCTAAACAGGGGATACAGTACAAATGAAAATCTATATAAGGTATTTGCTTTCCACAGGTAAGACAATTGTTAACTTTTACTGACATCGGTTGGAGCAAAAAAAAAAAAAGAATCCCCAACGGGGTACTTATCTTTTTTGAAGACTTTGGATCTAAAACGAAAATTTCAGGAGTCTGCTGACTGGCACTTGCAAACTGCTTCTGCTTCAGGCACCGCACGGCAAGAAAGACTGATGTAATGGCGCCGGCTGCATGTTTTATACCCCTGACTACCAGACGTCATGGAAGAAGAGACCGCATCCAATGCAGGATTCCGGCTGAGGGCTACCCGCAGGCAGATAACCTAAATGTGATGACTGCAACAGTGAAACACAAACATCTTATAGTAAACAGTAATGTTTTACTTAAATAAACATCTAATCTTCAATGCTGGTTTCAAGGGGATACTACTATTCAACCTTTTTCTGCCATCTGCCCTCTCACCCTAAAACAAAGTAAAACTTTGGGTTCCCAGATGTTCACCCAGGTTTAATTACTCCTAGTCATTTGGTTTTCTAGTACAATGACAGGAATGGACCCCAACTCCTAATGGAAAGTATGACTAAAGTTCATTAAATTAGTACTGTTGCAATCTTTGATGTTGCCAAAAATGATCTTCACAAGACCTGCAATATGCCCAATATGTGACAACTTCTGTAATTCATATGGCGTTACATGCACCAGTAGCATATCAAAACAGGACTATAAATTCTTTTTTTATAAGACTCATTGCTTCTACTACAATTGGAATGGTCTGTGTATCCTCCTAACACACTTACTTCATTTCTGTCTGCAAAATTTAGTATTTTATGACTCTCTCCATTCGTAAGGCACTAATCAATGGGTGTAGCAATTTCGTTGATCAATGCTACATGTGTCCTCATGAATTACTGTACTGGTTTTCTTGCATCTTTTTTTCTGAACTGTTGGTAATGCATGTTAATTATTCTCTACAATGCTTTGTGGCTCATGTTTCCAATGTTTCTCAGCTTTTTCAATATTGTAATGTTTGCACAATCCCCCATCCAACAGCCTTGCCAAATTATTATGCCTTTCAGTTTACAGGCCCTCTACATTAGTGCATCACACCCAGCAACAAGATGTTCAACTGTTTCCAGTTCTGTTTTACAAACCTGCATTGGTCTGTTTCTCCCACACGTTTAATGGACTCTGTAAACCAACATGTATGTAGTCCACTATCCTGGGGTGCCAATATTAACATTTCATCTTCTGAAGTAAATTCACCTCTCCTTAACCATTCCTACATCAAACCCAGATTGACATGAGGTTGTTCCGGGAGATTTCTCTACTTACAACTATATTTACACTGCTTCCACATTTTTTGCCTTTTCATCTGATCCTTCTGCTTATATACATTTTTTTTTGTTTTTTGGAACATTCAGCTGCTGCCTGATTTTTTTGTCTACTTCTGATTTTAGTTATATTCCCGCTTTACACTAATATGCTTCTGCTAAACTAAGCAGGGAAATCATCTTAGACTTGTTTTCCTAGTGTTTTTAACTTTCACTATATTTAGTTCTGGTGAAATCAGCAGATATGTGTGAAGTCCTACAATTGCAGATCGGTACATGTAAACAATTTAGAGGAGGCCCATATCTTCTTCAGAACGAGGAATACATAATCTTGGTATACAATGATTATGTATCATTTGATAAGTATGAAGCATTTCTTCTATTTTCCTGTCCAACTGATCCAATATCTTTTGGGGCTTATCACCCCAAAACTGCAAGTTAGAACAGGGAAAACTGGTTTATAGCTTGGACTTTGTTCCTAGATGTCAGGGCTGTTTTCAGTACTAATTTTAGTCTTCTAAAATATTCCTCACCGAGTTTTTTTGCATTTGTTCATGTTTTACTGTCGATCCTTCAATTTCCAAATATTTATACATTCCCTCCTGATCAAGTTCCTTTATATCACATTCCTGTCCCAGACAGATATTTTCTTGGTGCTGCAGCTTTCCTGATTTAAATGTTGCTTTTGCACATTTATCAAAACCAAATGACATTCTTAAATCATGAGAAAGTTGTGACCACTTGCAGTTGTGTTTCAGCTCATCTGATTAACTATACAGTTTTAAATCAGCCACAAAAAGCAGATGAGAAGTCTTTGCACTTTTTTTTTCTGGGAGCCAAATTATAACCAAGACCTAATATGTTAAATAGACAGATTAAAGAGTTAAGGACAAGACAAAAAAAAAGGCAACAGTGACAGTCACCCTGGAAGAGCACCCTTTGAATTTTTATCTCTGGGATGATCATTTGTCCTTTATCATGGCTTAGCTGCAAAATGGTTTGCTACTGTTTCATGGTCACTATAATGTAACTGATCAAAGTAGGGTGCATCTTGTACATTTGCTAGCACTCCTTTATCCATGAATGTGGGATTCTGTCAAATGCTTTTTTGTAATCTATCCATGCCATACTTCAATTCTTCCCTTTTTTACAATTTTCAATTATGACTGCATTTAACAACAAATGATCATTTGTTACCCTTTTGCTCTACTGCCACAATTTGAGTTTTCCTCAAAATAACTAAAAACTCTGCTGGCATCAATTCAAGTACATAGTTTATACATAATGGGAAGGCAAATTATTGGTCTAAAGTTTTTGGGATAGCTTACAGGTTCACTCATAAGGAAGAGTATTGTTTTTACTGTTGTTAATCAGGTAATAGCTGTTGGGATACTTTTACATGCAGTTCTTACACAGGAGTAAATTTTGGTGTAAAGGTGTTAACACTTTTAGCCAGAAGTTAGGTAATGCATCTGCTCCTGGCAATTTCCAATTAGGAGCTTTTCTTAATTTTCTTTAAAATGTTGTGGCTGTTCCTTCATCACATTTCATATCCTGTACTTTTGAACTTCTTACTGTTTAATTTTACTTCTATCCCTTCTTTTTAGTGGTGTTTATATTCCTTTTGCTTTGTTTCCCAATTCTCTATAAAACTTTTTGGGTCATCAATGAATTGCTTATTTTGTGCTTTTCCTTTACATTTACCTGCATATCTTCTACGTTTTTCTGCCTGTGTTGATATCTTTCGTTTGCAATAGTGTATGATATATCCTGGTTTGTTTTAGTAGTGGTCATTACATTTATCACATCAATCTTTCTAAGTATTTTTGTTGAGCTGTTCCCTCTTCTATACTTTTCTACCAGTGACATTTCTTGCCTTAATTGCTTTACAGTTTTCTCTATTACATACTTCCATGATGGCATTTGGATTTCTTCTCTTCCTTTCCGTTAATTACTCTGTTTTTGTGTTAAAGCTATCTGTTATTAATTTAGCTGCACAGTAATACATCTTATTTACTTCTGTTATATCACACAAATTTCTGTTAATATTCTTGATTTCTGTGTTAATCTGTTTTATCAGACTTCTAACATGTTGGGTCTTAATGACTTTCTGTAATTTCTATTTCATCAATCTTCACTCCAGAGTGGGATCAGTGATTTTTCAATAAAGACACAATACCTTTGGTTTTACCAATACAGAGTTACAGATATGTAGACTTGTATACCATTCATTTACATATATGGCTCATATTAGAAACTTAAGTGAGAGAGATGTTAAGGGTGATGAGAATTAAGTTAGTTGTCATCATCTAGGAAGGAAGGCATCAACCGTTGTCACTCAAACTTATCAAATAATGAAGCCACTCATAAGCAAAATTTGCACAATTCCCACACAGCAAAACACTTACGTACAGTGGGGTTCTCCTCAAGATATCTGCCTTTCCTTTCACCATCTTCTGTTTCTTTCATTTTAATCAAACAACTCAAGTCACACATCTTCCTAATAGATGTAGACTTATCCTTTCTGGCCAACATCCCAAAACAGCTAGTAGACAGGGGTATTGGTACACGAGGTTTGACTCTATCAAAGCTTTAAAAAGGAATGAACTCAGTTTTTCTCCTCCACCCATGTTTGGTTTAGATAGAGGAGAGATGTACAGGAGTAAGAAGCAAGCACCACATATCCCCACTAAATACAAAACAATGGATAATGGTACAGTCAGCCATTAATGTGGTTCCCTTGCACACTACAGGCTTCTGCAACCATCTGATGATTTGATAAGAGCAGTAGGTAAGCAGCCTAAATGTTCTCAGAACATCACAAACAAAAACAGTGAGGACATGTTGGCAGAAGCTGTAGGACATGAATGTTGTTGTTGTCTTTCGGCTTTTCCCGGTTAGGGGTCGCCACAGTGGAACTCCGGTCCGCTAATGATTGGCAGTAGATTTTCACGAACGCTGAGGTGCCAGCTCGATGTTCAACCTTCAACGAATGTAGGACATGAATGTAATGCATAAAATTCTAGGCCATCCTGGTTAAGTCCTGCAAAGAGGTCTAGAAGGAAGGGGTAGTATGAGGCCTTCCAACTGCCAGAGGCCGAGGTGATGGCAGGGAATCTGCCTAGGCAGACATCTTATGCTTATGCTGGGATATGCATGTCTTCTTGAATGAGGCTCCCACCTTGTAAGTCTACCCACTGGGGCAATCAACAGCATAATACATCAAACATACTCTAATAAGGACAGCAAGCAGAAATATGAGGATATTCAAGGAAAACACTCAGAGTTGGAAAACAGAGTAATGTAGTGTAAGACAATTTTGCAGGGTTTTTTTTTTTTTTTTTTGGTTTATGGTCAAGCTGTAAACACAAGTGATATTGCCGATCACCAAACAACTGATCTAATGGGCTGCACTCAAGCGTTCTACACTGTCCAGTCAAAAACACGACAACCACCTTCAAACTAACCGGTACTGTTCTTCCACTTGACCATAATTTTAAGGTCTTCTGGCATAAGAGTATGACAATTCATACAGTACCACGTATGAGGATGCTGTACCGCACATACATTGCAGTGTTTAACTTTTTTGTCTAATAATGATCCATTCAAGTTATTCCAGCTTTTATTTTGGGACTCTGACAACAGGTTCCCACCAATGCATTTTTTTTAACATCCTATACCTAAAATTCAGGGCTGTAACAAGAAGCATTGTATATTAACACGTGTACTTCCTAGCAAAGAATGTAGGAAAAAGGACCTCTGTAAACTAACACTTCATTCCTTATAAGACTGTCTCTTAACACATGCATAGTTTTTTAGCATTTCAGTTAACAGAAACACATCCCTAAATACATTGATGAGATGGATATTATCAACCAATCCGGATACATGTGGACAGCTTGTCATAAACAAATAGCTTTGAATGGGGACATACTGGGTCACACAACTGATGTTAGTAATCATTCATGGCTGTATAGCATAACAAAACATTCAGTCAAGTTAGAATGAAATAAACTTTTTACTGCAAGGATACAACTGAAGCAATAAGAGCTGTAATTTTACACAAAAGGAAACAAAGGGCAACCAAACCAATAAAGATGCAAGACAGCATTCTCATTTCTAACAGACACTGATGCTTACAAAGTGATGAGCTCAACTGCCAGTAACAAACAGTCAAGACCAACTCCTTTTTTTTCCACACTAACAAAATATTCCACAGCAGGAAATGTTCAGACAAGAAAGCTGGGAATTTCTATCTTTAAACGCATGTTATCTCCAAGATGTGATAAAATGTTTGCAAATAAAAAGGAAATTAATTTTAATATTCTGTTTGCTTTCTTTCCCTGAGAAGCATAGAGAGAGAGAGAGAGAGACAGAGAAAAAACAAAGCTCACCCTCCGCCTTCTACAGTTGCTTCCTTCAAGTGAATGTAGGATGCTGGGAAAATTCCCTGTAAACAAAACCAAGGAATGAAACTAACAGAAGAAAAAAACACTTCAGTGCACAGCAAATAAATTCACATTCTACTACCATATTACAATACAGCAAGGTAAATCATCAGAAGAAATAGGTTGGTAAACTTTTAGCACAACATCTCTCATTCCCTGCAATACAGGATTATTTATTTACTCAGTAAATGTGTACATATGTGTGTGCATGAGCATATCAAATACAGACAGGTGCACACACACAAATAGATACTCTAATTATACTGATTAAAATCGGATGCTGTAATCACAACCTTAGGGGAAAATGAGACAGCACAACAGTTTGCTGGCAAGATCTCTGCCTCACAGTGCCAGTGTCCAAGGTTCAAGCCTGATCTCTGGTTACCATGTGTGGTTCTGCATGTTCTCCTCATGTCTGAGTGGGTTTTCTCCAGGTGCTCTGGTATCCTCACACCTTTCAAACTGGTTGACTAACTTGTACTATACTGTCTACAGAAGTCCCACTTAAACTTGCCCCTTTGGTCCAGGCTGAAGCTGAAAAAGGGACAAAAAGGACCAGTTTGCTTATTCTGTTAAAAAATAAAGAAAAATTACAAGAAAAAAATGACTGCTGAGTGAAGACCTTAGTCGCAAGTCCAAGGTTTTGTACTTTTGAAGTGGTAATCCGCAAAGAGGGTTCCTTACACCCATATGTAAACACGGTCGTGGTGGTTGCTCACTGTGACTATGGAAATAGGTTCATAGGTTCGTACTAGGCTATCTGCCCTAAGGCATTTATAAGCCTAGCCAGAGTGTATGAGGCTTACACCACCCCTTAGGATGAGAATACTACACCCTTTTAGGGTTTAGTTTACTATGCCTCTGTCTAGTAGTGACACAGAGATGACCCCCGGGGTAAACCTACGATCTCCCATCCATTCGTCGAGATTTCTCTTGAATAGAGTCAGTGAGGGGCTCTGCCTAACATGGACTGGGATTCTGTTCCAGAGTGTAGGGAGCCTCTGGGTTATGAATCTGTCCCTCCAGCACATCCTATTTATTTCTGTGTTGAGGTTTAAGTCACTTGTTCTCGTGGCTCTGACGGATTTGGATTTTCTGAGGTGGAGCATGTCCATTAATTCAGGATTGGACATGGCCTTGTATGTCAGGCACAGATCACCTCTGAGTAGGCGGTATGCGACTGAATAGAGCTGGAGTTTTTTCAGTCGGGCATATGACATATGTTTAAGACCCTTTATCCTCTTGGTGAGGAACTTTTGGGGTCTTTCCAACTGCTGCAGGTGTCGGGTGAGATACATCCCAAATGGGGCATTGTACTCAATCATTGGCCTGATAAGAGAAGAGTACAGGGGCACAATGACCTCTCTTGATCTAGATGTGAAACCCTTCATGATAAGGTGGGCAATATAGAAGGTCTTCCTAACCACTTTGGCAATGTGAGTGTCAAATGAGAGGTTACTGTCAACCTGGGTCCCTGATTACCTCTTCCGTACTTAATGGATTACCGCCTATGTGGTAATTTGTCGGTACCTTGTTTTTCCCAAAGGGTATGACCATACATTTTTTGGCGTTCAGCTTAAGGCCATGGCTCTGGCACCAATTATCCGTTTCTATGAGGCCTCTCTGAAGGATGTTTGTGTCCGCTGGAGTATCAATTATGGCACCCAGTTTGCAGTCATCTGCGAACTTTGTCAGCCACAATCCTCCTATGTTTGCCTGTACCTCGGAAAAATAAATGCCGAACAAGAGGGGTCCCAGGACTGAGCCCTGTGGGACACCGCTTGTGACTGGCTTAGAGTCTGACATAGCTCCAGCAACTCTGACCCTGTGGGTTCTGTCCTTGAGCCAGTTTGCAACCCATCTTGTGACATATGGGTTTACATTTAAGCTGGTGAGTTTGTCTATGATGCCTGAGTGGGGTATTGTGTCAAAGGCTTTTGCAAGGTCAAGGTAGGCTGTGTGAACTGCCTTACCCTCATCAATGGCCTTAGTGACTGTTTCAAAAAGTCGACCAAGTTCAAAAGGCAGGATCTGCCCTTGACAAAGCCAAATTGGGTAGGATCCAATGTCTGTAGGTCCCCAATGTCTTTGTTTATGAGTTCCATAATGATCCTCTCCATAGCTTTGCAGACCAGGCTCGTCAAGCTTATGGGGCGGTAATTTCCAGGGTCCATAGAAGCACCGCCTTTGTGAAGTGGGACCACTGTTGCCGTACGCCACTCTTTGGGTACGTATCCTGTAGTAAGGCTAAGATTAAACAGCAGCCTTATGTGTGGGTTTAGTTCCTCTTGGAGTTCATGTAGCACACAGCCCGGGACACCATCCGGTCCAATTGATGCTGTGTTTTTAGCTTTAGAGAGGGCGGCTCTCACCTGGGCATCTGAGATGTTAGGGAGGCTACACTCTGCTGGGATAGTTATTTCTCCTTTTGGGGGGGAGGGAATTTGCACTGAACCTGTCTGCCAGAATGTTGGCAATGTCAGTGGGTTCGGTGTATTTTGTGTCATTTTGGACTAACTCTGTGCATATCTGGGAGTTTCCACCCAGGTTTCTAACATAGCTAAAGAAGGCCTTGTGATTGTCTTTTGTGTCTTTTGTGATTTTTCTCTCAAAGTTGGCCTTGGATGATTTTATGAGTGATCGTAGTTTTTTGCTAGTACTGATCAGAGACGCCTTCCCTTTCAGGGATTTTGCTCTGTCATGTAGTAGCTTCCTCCTCCTGTTGTAAAGTTTGTTTATGGCTGGGGTCCACCAGACCGGGCGCCTGCCTTTGGGGGAATGGGTCTTGGTTTTATTTGGGATTGCATGATCCATGCATTCTTGAAGGTGCCCATAGAAGGCATTTGCAAAGGATTCAACAGTGTGGGTTGTGGTTTCCACTGGCCCAGGGGCCTTGAAGGATACCACTTCAGTCTTAAGAAGTGTGAAGTTTGCTTTTGAGAAGTTCTTCACTGTGGTCTTTTGTGCAGGGGTGGGGCGGGATGTGGATTTCCAGTGAGATTAATTTATGGTCTGATCTTACCAAAGAGGGATATACTTCGGTGTGGAGCATTTTGTCCCCATGTTTGTGATGATCAGGTCTAGTATATTGTCTCCTCTTGTGGGAATGGTGACTAGTTGTTCCATTGCATTTGAGTTTATGAATTCTAGGAACCTTTGGGCTAGGGTGTTGGGGCTTGAGTAATGTTCCCAGTCTATGTTTGGGTAGTTGAAGTCTCCCAAAATGATGGTATTTGGAGAGACATTCATACTCTCCAGTGTCTTCAGGAAGGCTGTGTGGGGTTCCTGAGTTTGAGAGGGTGGTCTGTAGCATGCTACAAACTGTAAGGCAGTTTTGCCTATGGTTAGTTGCACCTGGATAGTCTCCGATGCTTAGATGCGTTGCCACTAACCTGGAGGTGTGGGTATCTTTGATGAAAATGGATACCCCCTCCTTTTGTGGTTCGGTCCAAGTTTTGGGGCCGGAAAGCATGATATGAGGTAAAACCTGATAGTGCTGGGGTGCTCTCAGGAGCCTTGAACCAGGTTTCAGTCACCGCACAGACATCTATGTTCTCCATACTGAGGAGGGCTTCGAGGGCGTGCATCTTGAGGTTTAGACTTCTGGCATTGAGCAGCATTACCCTTAGTTTTTTTCCACTTGTGTTTTCTAGGGAGGTAGGTTTGTCATTTGAGCCTTGCCTAAAAAAGGCACTATGGGGGTGGCAATAGGCTTGGCCAATATCCGGAAGCCCAGGGGTGACAGGTGCAAGCCATCCCTTGCGAAGCAGCGTGGCTGGTCAAGCATATCATCCCAAGCAGACAGACATTGGATCCCCTTAGAATGACACCAGTAATTAAGCCAATTGTTAAAACTGATCATTTTGTCTTTGTACTGTGGCATCATTCTTGGTGAGGGTAAAATGCTGCTCAGGGTCAGGGTCATACCGGCCTGGGCTACATAAGAGAGCTCCTCTATGTCTCTTTTCATGTAGTCCAGGGAGGTACGTCTCAGGTCGTTCACACCGGCATGTACAATGACTGAGTCATATTTGTACTTGCTGTGGAGTGACCTGAGTGCTTGTGTTATGTGGCGGATTCTAGCTCCCGACAGGCAGCTTACTGTGACCTTTTCCTTGTTCAGTCTGGTGAGCGGGACGTCAGTGTGTCTGACTATGGAGTCACCTATTACAAGTGTGTCTGGCATGTTGTTTGGCCTTAAGGGCTGTGACTGTTTAGCACACTGACTTTGTGAACTGTGTGTTGCATGTGCTATGTCTTGAGGTGGTGGTTGCTTGGGTGTCTGCTTTGGAGGCCTCTGTTGTTTTGGTAGATTTTTAATCAGCGCCTCCAAGTATGTTTTGTGTGTTTATGTGTTTGGTTTGCTGTTGTGATAGTTCTATGTGAGACTGGGTTTGTGGTGTGCGTGGTTACCTTCTCCTCCTGACTGGTCTTGCCAGTACTGAATTGAGAGAGCTCAGCCTCCAGTTTGGCTATATAGTTGCATCTCTCATATATTTGTATTTGTTGGGAGGAGGAGAGGGTTGTCTGTGTACATGAGGCAATTGTAACATTGCCTCAAGATTCCCAGATTCACCAGCTGAACAGGAGAGGGCGCCAGCAACTGACCCTTTGACATGCTAGAAATAGTGAAAAAGATTGCTGTGTAACTGAGTCAGAAAGGACCTATAGGGAGATGTGTACTCAACAGAATTTAGGTGAATGAAGTACTTTCTTTTGTTTAAGAGTGCTTTACCTGTATAAAAATGCTTTAGGAGCAAGTGCTGAGCTTTTCAGATAGAGTATAGGCTGTTTAGATTGCAAGTAGAACAGTTCTAATGGAAAAATTGAACAGCAGACATGGCGGAGCCAGAAAAAGTTTAACCTTGTTTAACCGCTATGCGCACGACCGCGCAAAGCCGTGCAAAGGCGGATTTTAAGCAGTGAACTACAAAAGAGCTAGGAATGGTCCCAAACAACCAATTACTACAGCTTCTTGTGCTGAGGTCACTTCCCCCAAGGAAAGGTAGGCTGCTGAAGGCTCCCCACTCCCACTGGTGAGCAAAGAAACTTCCTTCTATCCAAGTAAGGTAATGGACAACACAGGAACTACACCACAGCCCAGAATACAGCAATGCCTGTATACTGGTCTAAACTAGTTGAGAAGGGCGGGAAAACAAGGATTATTTTTTTGTTTTTTTTTTGTAGAAATACACAGAAAATGCAGAGACAGTGATAAATTAGTTACACAGGCTAGCACACTTTAGTGGGCAGCCTCCACAGTTAAATTAAACAAACAAACAAGCAAACTTTCGATTAAATTCGAATAAATGTAACTTTAAGTGCAGATTTAAAATAAATGCAGTAATCAGAAAAAAACAGTTCAGGCTAGTTTAAAGTAAGCAACAGAAGCTATTTCCAGTGAAAAAAGGCAAATATACTTAAATCCAGAAGGAAGTCACTTTTTCGAGTTCCTTGCTGCTAGGACCACTCTGTAAACCCACGTGGAGCTTGTCTGAGCAGTATAGCCAGAAAAAAGCGCCCAGAGGCGGATTTTAAGCAGTGAACTACAAAAGAGCTAGGAATGGTCCCAAACAACCAATTACTACAGCTTCTTGTGCTGAGGTCACTTCCCCCAAGGACAGGTAGGCTGCTCAAGGCTCCCCACTCCCACTGGTGAGCAAAGAAACTTCCTTCTATCCAAGTAAGGTAATGGACAACACAGGAACTACACCACAGCCCAGAATACAGCAATGCCTGTATACTGGTCTAAACTAGTTGAGAAGGGCGGGAAAACAAGGATTTTGATAAATATGCATATTTATGGCAAAATCACGAAGTACAAGATGAGCATTAAGCAGAGACCAATTAAGTATTTAAGGTGCAGCACATGCTCACGTATTCCTGTGAATTATACAGGTAAACATAAAAGGGCCTCATTTGCATACAAAATGCACAGAGGACCTTGCATTTATGCAATTTTAAACAGCACCCTATTACCTTGGGATTACTGGAGTAAAGCATCAAATTATTAAGAACACTGCAGATTTTTTTAAAGAAAAATAATAAAAGTACTGGAAATTATGTAACAGCACAAAATGAGGTAAGATTATTGGGTTCATGTCAACATTTCTTTTTTCATATGCTTGGCATATTACAATGGCTATGGTGAATACTATAAGCTGTCATTTGTAAATGGAAAATCAGTACAATTGCAGTGGAAATTAGTCATCAGTGAGAAAATCATTTACTTTGCTGTCTTTTAATGACTGCATATATGTTAAAAATGCAGTGAAACGACTCTGAAGTGGAAAGGATGTTTTACTGGTTCAGCCTCTCTTTACTGGGAGATTCCTGAGTGTTACTGATAAATGAGAACTGACAGCAAACACTATTTCTAGAATGTGGTAGGGGCTAATGAAATAATGGATTGTGTTAAACTGCTTTCTTCAGTATTGTGAATGCAGTTTATCTGTAGCATTACTTCAACACAACTTTACTTGGCTGGACTCTACATAGATAGATAATTATGGGATCTGTGTCAACTTTTTTCTGAGGAAGGCAGGCAAGCTTTCCTATGTTGCGTCTGACTGATGATTATTTCAGATTTTTTTTTTGTATGACTATGGTATTTTACCTACAGTAAGATACAGAACAAGGGATAACAGTAGAGAAAACACAACATAAATCATTTTACAGTAACAAACAGTTAAGCTAACAAAGTTCATGGATTGCAAAGCAGATATCATAGGCTGAACTCTGGTTTTACAGCAGATTTATAAATCTGATTATGAATCGTAAATGGGAGAAAGAACACTTCATTAGCATACGCCATTGCATATGATTTCTAATTTACATCTCATGTGTTAATTTGCTTATGCTTATTTGTGGCCGTGGCATGTTAGCCTAAGTGGCCTTGATGAATCATGGCCTAGCTGTGCTCATTTGAGGATGCATTGGCGCAAACCATGAACACTGCCCTAACATTTTATCAGGTAAGTTTCTATCTTTCCAAGAATTAAATTATCAGTTTCTGAATTAATATGGAACATATTAACTGTCCACAGCAGTAAAATAGTTTAATTATCCAAGACTCTTCCCATTACTTGCAAATATGTGTATTGCACAACAGAAATTATAATTATTTTTCCGCATGGCTGCAAAATCGAGTAAAAACTCTGTGTTGATGATACACATACAGAACACTTTAGAATACTCCAATGCAGTAATATTCCTGTCTCTCTCTCCCTCTCTTACATCATATCATCTCCCTTAAGTTGTGGAGGCATGTGAACCAAATACATCCCACATTAACAGGAATTTATTCAAGAGAAAACCCAAGAATTTAGCTAAACCAGAGAAAATTAAAGTAGACTTTCCTAATTTTATGAAAGACAAATAAGCAACTGGACTACTGTTCCACAACTGAGTTAACTTTGAGGCAACATGTTTATGCTCCAAATTTGGTCATCAGGAAATAGACAAGGTTTGTATTAGTAAACATACAATTATATCAGCAGAAAGAGATGCTTCTGAAAGTGAAAAACTTGCTAGAAGGGAAAAGTAGCAAATCTTGGGACATCACAATGTTTGTGGAAATTAATTACCTCCTGCAAACTAGACAGAAGAGAAAGACGTTCGGTAATCAGGGGATGTCAACTGGTACAAGCGAGACTCAAGTTGTTACATCAGTAGTCTTCAGAATATTTGTCTTGGAGGGTCAAACTGTTTTTGTATACAGAAAATGCTATCAAAGAAAAAATAAGTTTAGCCAACAAAGGGCTAGTCAGCATGCTGAAGATGACTTTCTTAAATAGAAAGACTTTGCTGGTGAAACTTTTTCCATTGTCAGTATCAGAAAAAGTACCCAGCTGCAGACTTGAATAATCAGGAGTACATTGGACTAGAATTAGAGACTGGTGTTGGCAAACTGAGATGATTGCAAACAGGATACTCCTGATGTTGCTTTACAGTCAACTCTTAGTTAACCGGAACTCAAGCAACCAGAAAAAAAAAATCGAAGAAATACAGTACAATTTTCATATGTTGCACTCCCCCCCCCCCCCCCCCGCAGAAACATGCCTTATGTTTTTAGAGTTTGAGAGTTTTAAAAAGGAAGATAGGAATAAATTCACTCTCTCCACAAACTAAGAACAAGTCAAACCAAACAAACAGTATAGGGTACAGTATTAGTCAGGCCTATTTTTAATAGTAACTCAAGCAACCAGAAACTGCAGTTATCCAGCATCTACCAATCCCCATGGGTGCCGGTTAACTGAGGATTTGCTGTATATTCTCATTCCAGTTGTCTAGTCAATAAAAAAGGTCTGTTGCCATGGATAGGAACTTCCATACTATCTGCATTACCAGCTTGGATATGGGCATCCTGAGGAAATGAAGAAATTGCCTCATGTTTACTGACAACCAGTTAATTCTTAAACAAACTGACATGGTGTGTGAGAGATGTATTTGCACAATGTCACTGGAGGCAAAGTGTCACATGAAAGTACTCCTAATGTCAATAAGGCTGTCAGTGTCACACAAGGTGCATCCATCACACGATTCAAAGCAGACATACAGACCTAATATGCTGAAGTACTTAAATGTAACATTGCTAAACCCCAAAGACCTCCTAGATGAAATGCACACAATACCCTCAACAGCCCCAAGTGCACTCTTTCAAAACACCTGCATCAACACATACAGCCTCTATTTCTAAGCAGATAAGGCAAGCCACCATGTAATCCAACATTCCTGTCATTGGAGACTACTGTGAGATGCACTGATGTCCCTCTCACCAGGATGAATAAGGAGAAAGTCATGGTCAGTTGCTCATCAGGGGCTAGGATCTGCCATATTATACATGCACTCAAGTCATTGGACCACAAGACTCAGTCATAGTCCATGTGGGTGTCAATAACCTGACACGTACCTCCCTGAACTATATGAAGAGACACACCATGGAGCTCTCGAAATGTGCGTCTCAGACTGGTATGAGCCTAGCACTGAGCAGCATTTTACCTTCAAGGATGATGCCACAAAACAAAAGATGAATGACTGACTTTAATAACTGGCTTAGATTCTGCTGTCACTCTAAAGGGGATGCAATATTTGTCAGCATGGAAGAAGATGGTCAAGAGACCATGCTGCTTTGGCAGGGATGGTCTGCAGCTCTCCCTTCTAGGCTTTCGAATATTAGCTAAAACACTGTCAAATAAATAAAATAAATAGAGCCTTTTTAGGCAATGCTAAACTGAAAGTACTTCTGACACAGCAAATCAAAGCCAAGAAAATCTAAAGGTATCACTGATCAATGATAGGAGTCTAAACAAAAAACTCCACTCCCTAGAATCTCTCCTCATCCTAGAGAATGCTGATGTCTGTACGGTCACTAAAATACGGTTTAAAGCCATGGAGAGCACACCTACAGTGAAAGGTTATAATGCCTTCCACACATTTGGACCAGTTACTACACAGACAGGGACTAATGGTGGCGGTGTCTCGATTTACATAAAAAATAAATATACCTCAAGGCTGATCAAACAGAACAATGCATGACCTTCTCTATGTTCAAATCACCATAGGCAAAATCCAATACCACTTCCTTGCAAGCTATAGGTACCCCTCTATGACTCAGAAAAACCCATACCATGTATTTAAACTTACTGGAAACAATCACAATCAAACCCAATATCATATTCATGGGCAGCTTTAATTACCACACTATTAACTGGGAATCCTAAATAACACTAAATGTACAGGCATATAGACTCCTGGCTTTTGTAAACACAAACTCTCTTGTCCAATACACTAACCAGGAGTGCAACCATACTGGATTTGGTCCTAACTAACCTAGGAGAGTGATGCATATCCCCCAGTGTAAAGTCTTCCCTGGTAAAGTCAGACCACAAAGTGGTCGCCTTTGAAGTAAAGTACAACCTGGACCCCCAACTAACCTTATAATATTCAGTAACTGCTCTTAGACTAACGTCTAGCATATTAAGTGATAACCTTGCAAACTTTCAGGCCCCCATAAACCCTGAGAAACACTGCTGCCTATACAGAACTATCCCCTATAAAAGCATCTTAATAGCTGCATAGAAGCGGCTGTACCTACCAGGAGGAAATACAGAACTCACTCAAAAAACAAGCCACCCTGGTCTAATCACAAAAATCAATAGGCTGGATAACGGAAGGAAGAAAATCATGGCAAAAATTAGGAGGTGCAGCATCCAGCAGGATAAAAGCACTCTAAAACTAAAACTCAGAGGGCAAAGTCTATCAAAGCCAAATTTGAGGTAAATTTGGCCTCCTAGATCAAAGACAACCACAAGGTACTTTTTGGCTATGTCTACAACCTCAAAGGCAATTCACAATTGTGTGCAGAGCTCACTGTAAATGGAGCCACCTATACTGAGCCCGAAGATGCAGCAAACCTACTGGCCAACAAAAATTCAACTCCAACTTTACCCCTCTCTCCCTCTCAAACTTTCCTCAGGAAATAGCATCAAATGTAACTCTCCCTGCTGCCACCAGGAAACAGGTTCTTAATGCTCTCTCTAAGGTCAAGAACATGGCAGCAATGGGCACAAACAATATACCAGGATGTCTTCTAAACAGAATGAAACATGACCTATCAGGCCCCCTGGAATTGCTGTTTAACTGTAGCCTCCAAACAGGCTTTGTGGCTCATGAATGGATAGCAGCAACAGTTATCCCTCTGCACAAAGGAGGGTCATCTACGGACCCTGGAAACTACAGACTCATAAGTCTCCCTAGTCTCATATGCAATGCCATGGAAATGATCAATAATGATATAGTAAACCTCCAGACATTGGACCCAACTCAATTTCATTTTGCTAAGGGCAAATCATGCCTATTTCACCTGGTGGACTTTTTCTGAGTACGTTACCAAAGCAATGGATGAGACCAAAATGGTTCACACTACCTACTCTGACCTGGCCAAAGCATTTGACACAAAACTCCCACTTGGGCAAACTCACAAGGTTAGGCACAAACCCTTATGCCACCTGATGGATAGCAGACTGGCTCACAGACAGGAAGTTAGAACTGGGGAGTCCACCTCTACAAAGAAGGCAGTCACAAATTAAGTCCCTCAGGAATAGGTCCTGGGCTGCTCCTTTTTGGCATTTACTTCTCTGAAGTCAAAGCCAAAGTCAATGGCCACTGGCTGACTAAATTTGCAGACGACTGCAAATTAGGAGTAGTCACTGAATCCTATACAAACAAATGTTCTCCAGGAAGTGCCACAGAAGCACAATTGGTGTCAGACCCAGGGACTAAAACTAAATGTCAAGATATGTGTAATAGTATCCTTTGAGAAGTCATCCACCCCTGGTAACTATCATATTTACAACACACCCCTTAGAGTTCACCCAGTAGTCAGTGACATAGGGGGACACAGACAGTAATCTAGCCTTTCACCATCACATGTCTACAGTAGTGAGGTTATAAATGCTATGTCGCGCAACTTATAAATAAAGGTATAACATCTAGGTCCAAGGAAGCCACTGTTTCACTTATTCGGCATTCATCAGACCTATCATTGAGTACAATGCCCACTTTGGTATGCACCTAACCAGGCATATCCAACAACTGGAATATCCACAGGGTTTCCTCACTAAAAGAATATAGGGCATAAGTAACATGCTCTATGCAGATCGCATCAAGGCCCTATCCTAGCATTCTATCTCCTACAGGCGGTTGAGAGGAGATCTTTACCTGGCATGCAGGGCACTGTCAGACCCCACTCTCTGATGGACCTACTGTATATCCACAAAACAAAGAGCACCAGAATTACCCATTCTAAAGACAATCCTTGTCTGACCCAATTCAATTGTAACTTGGACAATTGAATGGGGAACAGGAAATTCTTCCCTACGTTGGCACCTATGTTTCTGTTTTACACAGGCAGCCTGTAAATGTTTCATCTCCCAAGCCCCTGCTTACACTTATCAAGGTTACCAGAACGTCAGAGATTTGGGATGCATGGCTAGGCTTCAAAAGGTCTTTGTGGTCATTAGCCTAGTAAGCACCTATGAACTGGGAAGAAGGCCAGCAACAAAAAAATTGTTAAATAAATGTCAGAACTGTAAAGTATTAATATCTACTAGATGCACTTTAACATACATGAACCAAGCTTCTACAGGAAGCGAACGAAGATGATGAAATTTCATGACTCAGTTAAACTGGTGAGAATTGTAAAGCAAAAAAAAAAACTACTTCATTAATGTTTAGAACACTATGGTGAATATAATTCTTTTCTTAACATCTGTTGTAATGTTTTCCTACATAAACTGCACATCATTTTGTAAACTCTGTATCTATGCAGTCAGAGGCATTTTAATGCAAGGTGAGAGTGTCTACTGTACATGCTTACGATATTTATGAAAAAAGTACTCTTTCTTAGCAGCAATGTATCCGTGATCTACAGTGTAATGAGATAAAGCTAAAATGAAGCAAATAAAAGTTAGTATGTTATTATCCTTGGCTCTGGGAGAATGCAAATGTCATCTGATCATAACTACACAGAAAAAAACGGCAATTTCCTCAGTTTTTATAGATGTGAAAGTCTGGGTTAATGTTCTTGATTTAAGCTACAAAATATTTTAATCAAGAAATTCGACAAGCAGTTCAGTCTATTCTGAGTAATGTAAATTGCAATTTTTTAAAGGATACTGACAAGCAGTTCAGTGAACATAAATTAAAATAAAAAAAAATTAAGTTTGAAACTATGGGCAGTGAATAGTTACATAAGAAGTTGGATCCTGAGCAACCTTAGCACTATAAATCATCAAATATAACAGTGCAGAAAAGTGGAAAGGGATGACTATGAGGGTACAACATAGCAGAAGTCTGAGAAGTAGGGAGACTGTGTGATTTTGGATGCAAATCCTTAAACAGAATAACAGCAGTCATACAGAACATTATTTTCATAAAGCTGAAGAAAGCATTCCAAGAACTAATCCAAAATGGGAACAGAGAAGGGAAAATGTTGCCAATAGGGATGACTGCAAGTAGGGATATAGAGAATAAGTAAGGGATAGCTGGAGTTTACCAGATAAGATTGCTCACAATACCTTGGTTTCTTTGCCAAATAAGAGCAAGGAAAGTAATGAGTTGGATGCGGTGAAGCAGATGTTTGGACTGCAACTTAGAGAAGGCCTTCCCTACTAGGGATCGACAAAGTACAGGCAAACAGAAAGGGATATGGGAGTGATAAGTTTAAGACCAGCTCTGCTGTAGTTTTTTAGTCAAATCTAGAAAAGAAGCTGCTGTTAAAAAAAAGAATAATTAGTAAGACACAAAATATTGCATTACAACTATAAGAACCAATAATGGAGGTTAAAAAAGATGAGGAAGAGAGACTAGAAAGGCAATTTACAAAGGAAGAAATGGGAATGCATCTGTATGGTGCCAACATATGGGATAAAGACCAGATGATTTGCTTGGAAGTCTTTGCAAAAATGTTTTTATACCCCAGATTGAGAAATTTCCCTCAGGTAGATATGGAAAATAGAGAGGTAAGTGGAAGCATATTTTCTGGGAGCATAATGAGTTGCCAGATTTTAAAAATTCCCTTGAGAATAGTCCGTCAGAAATTCTGGGGGAGCAAATGGCTTTAACTATGGAAGTGATTCTTTTAAGCTGGGACCATAGGATCTGAACAGCCTATACATAGTAAAGGCTTTCTAAGTTTAATGCTACTGGCTATCTAAAAAGTAATCATTAAAACATGGAAGTTAAAATCTAAACCAACTGTAACTGTAATACTGAACAATGTTAAGGAGATAGAGAACTGGAGGTGGGGACTTCCAAGATGGCTGTACACTGATCACAATAGGTTAATTTCAGCTATCCCAGTATGAAAAAAGAAAATGGAAAATAACAGCTACTAAATCTGCCAGTTTGGAGTAAAATTCAATTACTGGCCAAGTACACTGCCTGGATGTCAGCAAGAAGAAATTTAGGGAACCTCAAGCAAACTCAACTACAACAGTTGAAGAGAAATGCTGACTAGGAAGAATCGGCAGCTGTTAAGCAAAAAGCAGTTCAAGCTCCAGCTATGGTACAAGAAATATCTTTCAGTAATTTAAAGGAAAAACATTAAACAAATGTACGTGGGGATGATTTAAATGAAACACTGAAGTATACCAAATCAAACTACAAAAAGCTACACAAATAGAATAGGATGAACTGATAAAAACTGCAAAAATCAAAGGGTGAAATTAAGAAAAAGGCTGGCTAAGTATGAGACACTTCCGGAAGAGCGGTTTCAAAAAAATGGTACTGTTAAATACACAGCACCCACAGAAAACCTGAGATGCTCTGTTGTATCACAGAAACTGGAAGGAACATAACTATTAATTTTATGAAAGCACAAATAAGCAACTGGACTGGTTTTACGCTGCAGGATTTTTAAAAGGGCACATTCAAGTGTATGCTCCACTTGTGGCCATGAGAACTCAGACAAGACATGTATTAGTAATAATGCAATCATACCAGCAGAAATAGTTGATCCTGACAAAACCAGGGTAGAAGGTCAAAGCATTAAAAATTGGAGTGTTTGTGGAAAATGACTATACACTGTATACCAAACAGAAGAGAAGTAAATGTATCTCAGCAATGAGGGAATATTGACAGGCAGGTGTGAGATTCAAGCTGCTGTATTCAGTTGTCTTTAGAATATTTTTCCTGGAGGATCAAAGACATTTTTGATGCAAAACTGGCCAAGGAGAAAATTCTTCTGACAATAAAGTTCATAGAGAGACTATGCCAGTGAAACATTTTTTCAGTGTTGCAAAGGAAAATGCTTAAGACAGAGAAAGGAAAGAACAGTTGACTAGAAGAATCAAGAGTAAGACTTGAGCCACAGTCTGTGCTGGGAGATTTAGATTAACACAAAGAAGACTAGTAACACTGAAACTAGTGAATATATTTAGGAGTACAAAGTATTAATTACATTTTGGAAATATGAATTTGCAAAAAAAAAAAAAAAACGTCTGAGAAAGACTGGACTTTTGTTGACTTTGTTAAATTTGTGGGTGGACTGTAAAACATATACCCCCACCACTTTACGCAATTAATTTTTAGGAAGGCACTAGGAGGACAAATTAAGTTTTTTTTTTTTTTTGCTCTTAATAGCGCTTGTATAAAACATTTCATGATATAACCTGCATGTTATATAGTAAAGTAGATTTGTGTAGTATGTAGTCAGTCAGGGGAATGTTAAATGGGGGGGGGGTGAGGGTAAGTCTTTTCAATGATACTCGTATTTGATAAAGATATTAAAATAAACATGTGCTTTTTAAGTTTTAAGAAATGCATACATTACAAGTCAAAATGCTGTAATCATGGACTGTTGGGGAGATGGATAGATTCTAAAAGTGTAACAATTACACTGAATGCAGAACTGAGATGTTTTCTCCTATTTTTGCAAAAGTGAACGTCTAGATTAATGCCCTTGG
This sequence comes from Protopterus annectens, assembly GCF_019279795.1. Classification (NCBI taxonomy): domain Eukaryota; kingdom Metazoa; phylum Chordata; order Ceratodontiformes; family Protopteridae; genus Protopterus; species Protopterus annectens. The sequence continues at coordinate 602,281,387 of NC_056743.1, forward strand.
CTTCATCTAAAAAAAGAAGTTATGTCTTACCATAATGCTCCATCTGTGTTGTTGATCTTCATCTATTCTTGACTAATGGGTAGGATTCAGACTCTTGGAACCGATCCGACCGTTACACAGCATGCACCAGCCAAAAAAAAGAAAATTGCTCCAACCGCAAGTCTACACACAATTCTCCTTTCTAAATTACCTCAGATCGAGTTTGCCTCCCACAGAAGAATAGTACAATGAAAGTCAGAAGCAGTGTCCAAGGTGCTTAAAACAATAAGAACCCAGCACAGGACATCACTCCACCAGAAACCTGAAGGAGGGAAAAGGCAGGAGGGACGCAAAAAAGATGAAGATAGATAACACAGATGAAAAGTTACGGCAAGACAACTTCTTTATCTGATGATGTCAATCTTCATCTATTCTTGAGTAATGGGACAGAGTCCCCAGCTACCTTGCATCCTGGGAGGGCTTATGGAAGGATATTCCTGAGCACCATAGAGCCAAAAGATGCTCTTCCCCTGGACACCATATCCAATTTGTAATGCACAAGAAAGGTACGAGGTTTAGCCCACGCTGCAGCAGTCCACATATCTGACATTGAAGCTCTGGAATGAAAAACTGTAGAACTTGCCACTGATCTTGTAGAATGTGCCTTGACTGGTTTCGGAAAGGTCATATTCAACTTTTTTATATGAACGATACACATTCTCTCAACCACTTGGAGAGAGTTAACTTGGAGACTGATCTTCCCAAAGTTGCACTGGTGAATGATATAAACAATTGATCAGATCGTCTAAATTGCTTTGCCCTATGTAAATAGAATCTCAACTGCCTATGTAAATCTAGAAGGTGAAGGCAGTACTCTCCTTTGTTAGAATAATTTGGGAAAAATAGTGGCACGTCTACAGATTGATTGATATTAGCATCTGAAATCATTTTAGCAAAAAGATCGGATTTGTTATGAGTGACACACTGTCCTTATGGAAAATTAAGTAAGGAGCTTTAGCGCATAGGGCCTGTAATTTGGAGACTCGTCTCGCAGAAGTGACAGCTATGAGAAATAATGTCTTCCAAGAAAGAAACTTAAATTCACAGGTAGCTGCTGGTTTGAAAGGCAGTTCTGTAAGTGACTGTAGTAGTACAGTCAAATCCCAAGGTGTGGAGAGGATCTTTAAAAGAGGTTTTAAGTGTATAGTACCTTTTAAGAAAACTTTTAAGAAAACTTTGCAAAGCTCGTGGGAGATCAAGGGTTGGTTGACAAAGCTGATATGAAAGTTCGAAATCGCTGCTACTATGACTGCAGAAGCAGAGGCTCCCTTATTAAAAATGGCAGTCAAACTCCCCAAAATTTTCTACTGGCACTGAAAAGGGGGTCTTGTTGAGGGGAGAGGCAAACAGGTCTCAACTAGGTTGGCCCCAATGAAGAAGACTCCTTTGCTGCTCTGGAGTTCAGAGACCACTTGTGAGGCATGAGGATTCCTCTTCTCAGCTTGTCTGCAATTATGTTGGAAGTCCCTGGGATGTGCGTTGCTATCAGAAAGTGGTTGGAAGATACTGCCCATTGCCACACTCAAAGGGCTTCTCAACACAGTGGGTAGGACTTGGTTCCTCCACTTGTTGATGTACCAGACTACAGACATGTTGTCTGACTGAATAGCTATCTTCCCTGCAGGAAAGGCAGAATGAAACACTTGCAACTCCAGAAGAACTGCCCTTAGCTTCAAGTACACTGATATGTAAAGCTGGCCTCAGAAGGGGACCAAGTGCCTTGGACTGTTTTCCCTAGGTAATGCCCCTCCTGCCCTATCTGGGAAGCATCCCTACTCACTATGGCCTTGGGCTGGGGGGAGACAAAGGGACGACCTTGAATAATCTCTCTCAAATGCATCCAAGTGAGACTATTTTTGCATCAGCTGGAAATGAAAATTAAGGGGTCCATGGGATGAGTCAGAATTGACCATTGGTTTGCTAATAGCCACTGGAGATGTCTCATGGGGAATCTTGCTAGTGGAACCAAAGTAGCAGCGGCTGCCCGTGGAGCCCAGAGCTTGTAGGATTAATTGAGCAGGTATTTTGTTTGAGCGCAGAAGAAGCTGGACTTGCATCTGTTTTTTCTGCAACCTGTGAAGGGGAAGCGATACAACGCAAGTAGAAGTGTTGAGATAAGCTCCGATAAATTCCATGTCTTGGTTGGGAGTTAACTGGGATGTTATGCCCAATTGGTGGGACAGGTCGAGTATGAAGTCTGTGGTCTGTTGCAGTAGATACCACGTGGAAATGGTGAGGAGCCAGTCATCTAGGTAAGGCAACACTCGGAATCCATGCAGCCTCAAATGTGATGCGACAGCCACCATGCATTCGGTGAACACTGTGGGAGCTGTGGTGAGTCCAAAGGGCAGCGCTCTGAACTGGAAATGACTGGCCCCTCTTCAGAAGCAGAAAAACTTTCTCGAGCGTTTTTCCACTTTTATGTGGTAATAAGTGTCTTGAAAGTCGATAGTCCACATCCAATTGTCTTTCTCCCAGAAAGGGAGATTAGACTGAAGCGTGACCATCCAGAATTTTGTTTGTTGGACAAATGTATTTACAACACTACGATCCAGAATTGGCCTCCAGTCCCCTGTTTTCTTTGGCACTAAAAAGAATCTTGAGTAACAAACAGCTCCTAATTGGTCTGTTGGGACTGCTTGGATGACTTTTTTCTAGCAACTTTTGTACTTCTACTGCTGCTTGAACTCTCTTACTGTGTGGAACGTTGGAGAGTTTTGCAGGGGTTCTTGGATAAAGGATGAATGGAATTCAGTAGCCTTTGGTAATTATCCTCAACACAGAGGCATCAGTGGTAATGTGTCACCAGGCATTTGGGTGCAAGGAAAACCTTCCCCCGACTGCTTCCAGAAGTAAGCAATCGAGCCTCCATTCAGGAGTGCTGATAAAGATGACCAAAGAATCAATCTCTGGAACCCTGACTTTGTAGAATACTCCTGCCTCTTGGACAGCATCTTCCACTGAAAATCCCCCCTCTGCTCAGAGGGGAGTCCGAGCCAAGTGTGTTCTGGAAAGGCTTTTGGGATTTTTTGAATCGCATTTTACCACTCCATTGGTTCCTGCAGTAGGACCATTGAAGAATGGAAAAACAGACGTCCACAGCAGACAAATTCTTTCCAACCTTTTCACACCTGGACAGAGCTTCCTTAACCTTGGGACCAAACAGGGAGGACACATCAAATGGGGCACTGACAAAGGAAGATTTGAATGGTTCCGTGAACTCACACAGGTGCATCCAAGCATGTCTTCATATTGCAACACCTGAAGCTGCTGACCTGGTTGCCCCTTTGGCTGCATGTACAATGGAGCCTCATGGACAAATCTGATACAGACTCCAGGGCAGCTACCTGGGAGGCCACTTTCTTCTGGACCCCCTCAGCCACTGTTCCCGCCAGGGTATCTGACAGCTCCTTGACCGGATCCCTATGGTGTCTAGTAAAAAGTACCAAAAATTTCAAAGACCTGATGGAGAAGGTCGATGATGCATAGAACCCCTTCCCAAATCCGTCCATCACCCTGGACTCTTGGTTCAAGGGATGGACAGCAGAATTTTCTTTTAGTTATTTCTTAGTAGCAGCCACTACCACCATGGCATCTACTACCAAGCCCTTAGCCCAGTAGGGTTGGTCCTCTGGGGCAGTAAGAATCTTATGAAGTCTCCGGGGACCGGTTCAACAGTATCAGGAGCCTTCCAAGCCCGCTGAGCAATTAACTTAATTACATCAGTGGGTGGGGTCCCCCAGGTGGTAGATAGGCGGGCACCAAAGGCCTGCAAGTACACAGTTCCTTCGAGGATGGGTTTTTGGGCTTCCAACTACCCCTTGGTTTCAGGATCTCCAAAATGTTTCCGAAAGAGACATCTTCCAGATGGGATCATGGGAAACCATCCCCTTCTTCGAAATCTGTGTCTTCTGTGATGGATTCTTCACCAGAATCGATGTGCTTCCTCTAGCACAATCTCTTCCAAGAGGGCATCTCAGTGGGAATATCTGAGGAGGTCTCGAAAGAAGGATATCCTTACAAGGCAAGTCTTGCTGACCTGATGCATGCTGTCCAGGGGAAAAGGTTGGTGCCTGAACTGAAGAGCCTGGGGTCTGAAAGGTGGACTCCAAGAACCCAGGGAGCCACATGGGAAGATGCAATGGCCAAAGCCCTTTGCGTGGCCTGAAAGGCAGGACCCCCTTAGGAGGGATGGGAACCCAGAACAGAGACCAACAAACTGGGAACCGGGGTCATACCCTGCCCCGAGAGTCCTACCTTGCAGACCAGAAATGAGGAAGAATCCACCTCTGCCGTAGCCGTGAAACGCTCAGAATGGGCAGGAATCCTCCATGCTCAATGGCGAAGACACGGTCCTGGGGGTCCAATGGTACCAAAGGGGCCAAAGGCAAACTCGGAGCCTAAGTCACTGGAACCTGGGTGGACGGAGCCAAACGCTCTAAAACCTGAGCTGAGATTGGAGGAGGAGAGTAATTGGGTGTTGTGGGAGAGAACCCAAGCTGCACTAGGAGGGAGAGTGGTCTGAACAGAGGAAGAAAGACCACAAAGTACCAAGATCTGGTTCACCAACCTAACAACGTCCAGTTCTGACATGCTTCTGGTGGAGCACTTAGATAGGGCTGACGACGACTCTGGTCTCTCCACAAATGGACTAGGTAATTGTCCAAAAAAAGGATCCACTGAAGGTGAATATATAGACCTGGGTTCTGAAGATGTGGATGGCTTTGGTACCATATGCTGCACAGAGAGTGAAACAGCACCTAAGTTGGAACCATAGTGATTGTCAGAGACGAAATCATATCCAGTGTTGACAGAACTGAAGTCATCTTCGGTGCCGAAGATTTTGACCGTTCCGAAAATTAAGGAACTTTTGATTTTTGGTTCCAAGGATGAACCCTGCTCGGCATATTTATGTTTTTTTCAGTGCCAAAAGAGATGATGGCACCGATCGAGAAGACTTAGAGCCAGAGGGGACTGGTCAGCTCTGGACAAGGCTTCCTCGACGGGCCTTATGGAGCCCTTTGAGGATTAGCTTATTCTTTCTCTCGGCCAGGATTCTATTATTAAAACCCTGTCAAACAGTACATTCCACACTCAGGTGGGGCACACCCAAGCAACACACACACACACAGACATCTGTCATGGTTATCTGAGTTTGGCATCTTTCTGCTTCACTAAGAACATTGTTTGAATCCTGTTGTACGTGATTTAGGCTTTTCAGCCGTACAGATCAAAAAAGGAGGCACACACACACGAGCACACAGTAATTTAATTGAGAGAAAAAGGAAAAGTCTGTCAGCAATGGTAGAAAAAGGGTTGCCACAAGGGTAAAGAGAAAGAACTACGAGTGATAGTAGGGGAAAGTATTTACAGTGGTAAACAAAAAAAGGGTGGGAAACACACTCACTTAGGTAGACCAAACAGTACATAAAAGAGTTACAATTAACAGTAAGACGTCTTAACTATTAATAGAAAAGTTATAACTACTGGAAAAACAGAAAAATTATTTAGCTGCGAGAGATCACTGGCTGACATGCCTGATTTGCAAAAGCGGCAAAGGAGATCTGAAGTCATTTAGAGAAGGGAATTGTGGCTAGACTTGCAGCTCGAGAGATTTTTTTGGCTGGCGTGAATTGTGTAATGGCTGGATCAGAACCTTTCCCATTAGTCAAGAACTGATGAAGATTGACATCAAATGCTTTCTGTAAGCAAGTAGGCTTTAAAATAACTATGAATGCCATAAGAAGTGCTAATCTTTGAGCATATGCAATATTAGCTTTTTTTTCTTCCTTTAGCAAATGCTGAGTGGAAATTAGTCTGCAGCTAAAGGCAGTTGTACGTTATGTTTTTATGAAAATGCGCCGTCTGCAAGTGCAAGCAATTCATCTGGAGAGTTTTGAGCACTGTTTGCTGACAGAAATGCAAAATTTTAAAGTACCAGGATAGCAGTTCAGTAAAAAAATAAAGTTTGATATTATTGGAAGTGAACAAAAGATAGCAGCTTCCGTAACAGCCTTAACACTTCACTGCATTTAACAGAACAGCTTATAATTTACTTTTACTTAAAGATAGTCTTAAGATAAAGTCCACTAGCTAAAATGTAATGACTGCTTAAAGGATACAAGTTGTTTTCATCTATGAGGGGAGCAGAAAAGAACAGGCAGCATTCAGTATAAGTGCGAGAGCAGGCTCTAACATGCATTTTAGCATGGATAACCTTAATTTAAGGTAATGCAATGCCCGTGGGTACAACTGTTAAACTTCATTTTTTGAAGAAGATGTACATAGTTTTGGGAGTTTGTTTTAAATTAACAGGTTATGGGGGTGTTCTGAAAATGTATACTTTTTTGTTTGAAGGTTTTCATTAAAGTACTGAAAAATGTGACATACATTCAAATGGAGATGACAAGAAAACTATATAAAAGATCAAACAACCAAACATTAGTGTGTACATGTAATACAAAAGCTGGAAATGCACACTGAATAAAGATATCAAGTATAATAGGTGGAACAATAACTTATCTCAATTGCTATGCTATCCATATTTGGAATTTGAATGGCCTTACAGGTATAAACTAAAAGGCAAGAGTACTGAATTACATTAAGAAATGCAGAGTGCAAATAGCAATGTTGCAGTAGATACATTACTAAGGATACAAGCATGTGAATTTGATAAAAACAGGATTTCAGGATGGATATTCAGCAGAACATCAGGGACAAAGGAAAAGGGGAGTTAACTGTATCAATTGCTAGAGGAGCTACAATATTGATAGAAGAGAAAAAAAAGATAAAGTACAGTTTTGTACCTACCATAAATGTAGATGTTCGAGTGCTCATACAGCTGCAGCCATTACAGATGGGTTATCCTGCCGTCAGGCGGGTCCTCGGTCGGCCGAATTCCAAAGTCTAGGTCCGGCGTCGGTTGTCGTCACTTCTTCCCTGACGTCAGTGTGGCAGGGGTACAAAAGAGGCAGCCGACGCCATTTTCTTCAGTTTTTCTTGCCCCAGATGTCAGGTGCCCCCAGAAGGAAGGCAAAACATAATGTTATGCAAACATGCAATATAGAAAAATCAAAAAAATAGAAGTTATGTTCTTACCATAACGTTCCATGTTAGTTGTCTTCTTCTCGCCTTCTTTCTTGCTGGATGGGTTCGGAGCCGACCTCGGCTCCGACTCGGCCACTCTAAAAGCTCGAGAGTTGGTTCCACCGGCTCGAGGCTCCCCTTATATCCCACAATGCTAGGCGGTATTACCTCAGATCTCGTTTGTAAGCTATGCCCAGCCAAAAATAACTCCAGAACCACTGGAAAAGGGAAAAACCCACCTCTATAAAAGGAAGGGAAGAAGGTGACCTGAAAACCTGATGGACTATATGCACAGTATAGCATATACCTAGCTACAATAGAGGTGGTAGAAAGAGAGGTCACAATCAAACTCCTCTAGGTCTGTCCAGGCTAGGGGGAAGGAGAAGAAAGAAGGCGAGAAGAAGACAACTAACATGGAACGTTATGGTAAGAACATAACTTCTATATGTTAAGTTGTCCATCTCGCCTTCATTCTTGCTGGATGGGACCGCGTCCCTAGCACCTTGTCCCGGGTGGCCTATCGGAACAGACTCTTGAGAACAGTGGAACCAAAGTTAGCTCTATGTCTAGAAGCTAAATCCAACTTATAATGAGAAATGAAAGTGTGAGGAGTAGCCCAAGTAGCCGCTGCACAAATGGTGTCAATAGGCAGCCTGTCTTGGAAGGCTATAGAAGTAGCCAAAGCTCTGGTGGAGTGGGCCTTAGGTTTGTTAGGCAGCTTTTGGTGTCTAATTTCATAAGCAAAGGAAATCAGAGATGTTAGCCATCTGGAGAGTGTTACCTTCGAAACTGAAAGTCCCTTTCTGCCTTCTGCATAAGAGACAAACAACTGGTCAGTTTTCCTGATCTGTTTGGTTCTATCCAAATAATACCTTAACTGACGATGAACATCTAGCCAATGCAATTTTTGTTCAGACCTGTTAGAATAGTTAGGAAAAAACACAGGAAGGTCAATGCTTTGATTTAGGTTAGACGCAGAGGCTACTTTAGGTAAAAAGGATGGATTGGTTCGTAAGGACACCCTGTCTTTATGAAACAATAGATACGGTGGTCGACTGCTGAGTGCATGAAGTTCTGAGACCCTTCTAGCTGAAGTAATGGCTACCAGAAAGAGAGTCTTCCAGGATAGTAATTTCAATAAACAGGAAGCTGCAGGTTCGAAAGGGGGAAGAATCAAAGATGTGAGAACTAAATTAAGGTCCCAAGAAGGAGGAGGATTTCTTATAGGAGGTCTGAGAAGAAAAACTCCCTTCAAAAAAGCTTTGCAAAGCTTGTGAGACATGATGGCAGAATCCGAAATGCCCACATGAAAGTTAGAAATAGTTGCCAATTGAACTTTAAGAGTAGAAGGAGATGAACCTGCATGGAAGAGTTCAGCTAGAAAATCAAGGACTATTTGGATGGAAGCAGTGAAAGGATCTATGTCCCTTCCTTGAGCCCAATAGGCGAAACGTTTCCACTTACTAAGATAAATCTTCCGAGTGGAAGATTTATGGGAAGCTATCAAAATATCTCGAACAGAGTGAGATATTTGAGGAAGCCTGGCTAAGGTTGGAATTGGAGGAACCAAGCAGTGAGGTTCAGAGAGGGGAGGGAGCGATGTAACTGACCTGATTGATGGATCAAAAGATCTGGAACTAGGTCCAGACGCCAAGGTTGCTCCAACAGAAATTGATGTAGAAAGGGGAACCAAACCTGTCGAGGCCAGTAAGGAGCAATGAGGATCAATGAGGCCTTCTGAGCGATAGCTTTCTGTATCACTTGAGAGATTAGTGGAAAGGGAGGAAATGCATACAGAAGTCCCCGGGGCCAAACTTGGACTAGAGCGTTTCTGCTGGGCTGGCCTGGTAACGGGAATAGGGTGAAATAATCTCTGCACTTGCTGTTTTGGGAAGTAGCAAAAAGGTCGCAGCAAGGCTGACCCAACTTGAGAAAAATTTTCTCCAGAATAGAATCTTTCAGAGACCACTTGTGAGGCATGAGGATAGCTCTGCTCAACTTGTTCACGATTAGATTGGACTTCCCGGGGATGTGCGTTGCTATCAGAAACCGCTGAGAAGAAATCGCCCATTGCCACAATCTGAGTGCTTCTCGACATAGGGGATAGGACCTGGTTCCGCCTTGTTTGTTGATATACCACACTACAGACATATTGTCCATCTGGATTGCTATCGTTCCCAAGGGAAGAGAGTCTTGAAGGGCTTGCAACGCTAAAAGCACTGCTCTCATCTCTAGAACATTTATATGCAAGTGGCATTCGTCTGGTTGCCATATGCTCTGGACTGTTCTGCCCTGATAATGCCCCCCCCACCCGATCAGGGAGGCGTCCGTTGTCAGAGTAGCAACCGGAGGGGAAGGAACAAAGGGTCTTCCCAGAAAGAGCTGAGGGGAAGAAATCCACCAAAGATGATGATTCTTGCATGCTTGCGTAATCATAATGGTGTGGGACATCGGACGTTGCTGGTACGACCACTGTGTGAAGAGCATCCATTGAAGGATTCTCATGTGGAATCTGGCTAATAGAAGTAGAGGGATAGCAGCCGCCATAATCCCCAGTACTTTCAGAACTAATCTGGCTTTGACTCTGTTGCTGTGGAAGAGAAGGGAGACCAGTTTGCGTATGTCTGCTATTCTTTGGTCTGTTAGTCTCGCAGACATGTTGACTGTGTCTAGATTTGCGCCTATGAAGGTAATAGCACGACAAGGCGACAAAACAGACTTTTCGCAATTTATTGAGATGCCTAACTTTTGACAAATGCGAAAGGTGTAGTCTCTGGCCATTAGAAGAAGATGCTTGGTAGGAGCTGTGAGGAGCCAGTCGTCCAAATATGGAAACACCTGGAATCCTTGACGTCTCAGGTGAGAAGCTACCACTGCCATGCATTTGGTAAACACCCGGGGGGCAGTGGTGAGACCAAAGGGCAGGGCTCTGAATTGAAAGCGACTGGTTCCCAGCCGGAAGCGGAGGAATCTCCTGGAGTGTCTGTTCATTTTTATATGATAGTACGCATCCTGGAGGTCTACAGAGCACATCCAGTTTTCCTTTCCCAATAGGGGTAGGATGGACTGTAGCGTGACCATCCGAAATCTTGTTTTCTTGACCGACTTGTTCAAGATACTGAGATCCAAAATGGGTCTCCAGTCCCCTGTTTTCTTTGGAACCAAAAAGAATTTGAAGTAGATTCCGGATCCTTGCTGGTCTGCTGGCACTGGCTGAATGGCTCTTTTTGCAAGCAACTTTGAAATTTCCAACGCTGCTTGATCCCTTTGAGCGGGTGGAACATCTGGAAGGGTTTTTTTGATTGATTTGGAATACAAAGAACGGAATGGAATAGCCTTCGAAATGATGGACTGTACCCACTTGTCTTGAGTTAGGGATCGCCAGGCTTCTGGGTACAGTGACAATCTTCCCCCGACTGCCTCTGAAGGTGGACAGTCGGGCAACACCTCAGGGATGCTGGAAGGGCTTATCGGAAAAAGTTTCTCGATTGCCCTGGTTCTGCGGACCCCCTCTGCCTCTAGGGCGACGTCTACCATTATTGTTCCCCCCTCTGCCTCTGGAGGGGAACCGACTCTGTGCGTCAGGCAAAGTCCCTTGAGATTGTTTGCGGAACCACATTTTCCCACTTTTCTGGCCTTTGGGGTAAGGCCTAGAAGGAGTAGAAAAACGGACTCCGACGGCAGAAAGAGTTTTGCCATCCGTCTCGCACCTCGTCAAGGTTTCTTTCACTTGAGGACCAAAGAGAGATGATCCATCAAACGGGGAATTAGTGAAAGACGTTTTAAAGGGGTCCGCAAAATTGCATAGCCGCATCCAGGCATGTCGGCGTAAGGCAACACCTGTCCCTGCGGCCCTGCTCGCTCCATCAGCCGCATATGAAAGGAGGCGCATTGAGGAGTTAGCTATAGAGTTTAGGGTAGCCAGCTGAGCGTTCATCTTGTCCTGAAAACTCGCAGCTGTAGGATCCTTTAACATCTCACTCGCTTCCTTGATCAAATCTCTTTGAAGACGAGTGAAATGGCATAGGTAGTTCAGCGAACGCATAGCAAAGGTCGCTGACGAAAACATCCGCTTCCCGTACCTGTCCATAGACCTAGATTCCTTGTTAGGAGGATGGACAGGCACCGAAGGATCAGCTAGTTCCTTCTTAGTGGCAGCAGCTACCACCATAGCATCCACAGAAACTCCCTTGGTCAGAAATTGCTTATCTGCTGGTGCTGTGATAAACTTTGAAGGTCTCCTGGGGGTGGGGTCCACTGAGTCAGGAGCCCGCCAAGCCTTTTTTGCTACCACCTGCATGAGGGGGTCAAAGGGGGGGGACACCCAGGAGGTGGAAGGGCGAGAGCCAAACGCCTCAAGATACAGATTCATCCTCCGAAGGGTTAAGGGCTGGCCAATTTCCCCTCTGTTTCAGGATCTCTAGAATGTCTGCAAAGGAGACATCTTCAGAAGGGGAACGGGGGGAACCCTCGGAATCCTCTAAATCTGTGTCAGAGGTGACAGACTCAGGTGAGTCTATGTGCTTCCTCTTACACTTTCTCTTCCTAGGGGCCTCCCCTGCCAATTCAGGAGAGGCCTCGGAAGAGGATGAGATCCCCACAGGGGATTCTTGAGGAGCTGGCTCTCTGCGGTCTGGGATGAGGGAGTGAGTAGACATAACCTGAGGCACCGAAGAGGGAGGGACGGACAGAGCCGACTGTGGAGTTGAACCAGGTTCCAACACACTCCGCATGACCTCGAACGCACCCCTGTCAGGCAGAGCCAGAGGTCCCCGCTCCGAAAAGCTGAGAACCCCTCGGCACCGACAGTGATGGCTCGAGGCCGATGTCGGAGCCGAACTCACCAGCGAGAAGCACCGAGAGGAGAGCGGGGTCGGACAAGGGTCCGATGCCACCCACCCCCTCGGAGCCGACGAGGGAAGTCCGGCGCCGAGATTCTTCAAAGGAAGAAATCGGAGCCGACGACGGAACCGAAGACAATTGTATCGGTTCCGACGCTATCACAGTCTCGGTTCCGACACGCCCCGGCTCCGAGCTCAAAGGAGTCGGAGAAGGAACATTTTGAGGGATAGGGTCAAGCATCGACTGATGAGTCGGGCTCTGAAGCATTTGGGCCAGTGCCTTGGACTTAAGAAGTCGACTCACTACCCTCTGAAGATCATGATCCGAAAGCCTCGATGATCTAGAGGAGTGAGATCTATGGCTCCGTTCAGACAGCAAGGGAGACGCTGGAGCCAAATGAATGGAGCCAAGGGATGGTGACCTAGACCTCTTTCTAGACGTCGGATCCGATGGTCTGATCGGAGCCGACCCAGGAATTTCCAATGCCTCGGCTCCAGCCGGAGCAGAGGGAACCACAGAAGCTGCAGTCCGAGACTCATCGGCTCCAGCCGGAGCCGATGTAGCAGTAGGTTTCGAAGCCTTAGGCCTCGACTCAGAAGCTGGAGTCGAGGACCTAGAAACCTTAGAGGGTTTGCCCGAAGTAGCAGTAGGGGAACCCTCAGGCTTAAGCAAACCTCTTAAAATAAGTTTGTTTTTTCTTTCCTGCAGGACTCTAGGGCTGAAGCCATGGCATACAGCACAAGAGTCCTGCAGGTGTAAAGGTCCCAGGCAGTATACACAAGAAGTGTGACCGTCTGTCAGAGACATTTTCTGACAGCACGAGTCACACTTCTTGAAGCCTGAGACCTTTGACTCCTTAGACATTTTCAAAGAAAGTGTAACCACACACAAACACACCGATTACACTTTTCACAAGGTTAACTAAAAAAAAAGGGAGATTAGTTCTTTTTTAGATCCCTAAAAAAAAACACATACACTCCACTAAGGGGATGGAAGGGCCCGAAGGCCTGAGGGAAGAACTAATAAGTTCTTGTGGAAAAAAAGGGTGGATAAACAGGGAGGAAAGGGTCAAAATCCACTAAGTTAAGGGAAATAACTATAATAGACTAAATTAAAGGGGTTTAAATTCACTATAGATTAATCTATAATAACTGACCTGAAGCCGGTAGAAACCATACACCTCGATCGCTGTAGCGGCAAACGAGATCTGAGGTAATACTGCCTAGCATTGTGGGATATAAGGGGAGCCTCGAGCCGGTGGAACCAACTCTCGAGCTTTTAGAGTGGCAGAGTCGGAGCCGAGGTCGGCTCCGAACCCATCCAGCAAGAATGAAGGCGAGATGGACAACTTAACATCAGTAGTTGCAAGCAAATACACCATAAAAGAACACCCCAAATAGGTTGTATGATAAGGTGTTTGTCATAAGGCCTGTCCTAAGAGGGGACGGAGGGGGGGTAACCTGGACTGCAGCTGTATGAGCACTCGGAACATCTACATTTATGGTAGGTACAAAACTGTACTATGTTCATCGTGCATACAGCTGCAGTCATTACAGATGGGAAGAATCCCAAAGCTAAGTAAGGGTGGTAGGCACTAAGTGGAACTAGGAGGAGCGAGGATGCCCTGCAAGACTGCTGTGGCAAAACCCGCTCTAGATTTAGTGTATAGTGGAAGGTGATAGTGCTTGGAGAAAGTGTGCACTGAACTCCAAGTGGCTGCTTCCAAAACGTCCTTGGTAGGGACCCCCCTGAGGAAAGCTGCAGAGGTAGCTGTGGCCCTGGTAGAGTGGGATCTGATGCATGCAGGCACAGTTTTTCCAAGAAATGAGTAACAAAAGCATATGCAGTGGGCTATCCATTTTGAAATTGTCTGTTTGGAAATAACCTTCCCTTGAGCACCTGTAGCATAGGACACAGAGTTGCTCGGATTTCCTGAATGGCTTTGTCCTGTCCAAATAATAACAAAGTTGTCTGTGAATGTCCAAGGAATGTAGTAGTCTTTCCCCTTTGTTTTCTGGATTTGGATAAAAGGTAGGTAAGTGGATAGTCTGAATCAAAGCTACACTGGATACTACCTTTGGCATAAAGGTAGGGTTGGTTCGTAAGGAAACTCTGACCTGATGGAAAATGATGAATGGTTGCACAGCCATGAGGGCCTGTAGCTCCGAAACCCTGCGTGCTGAGGTGATAGCCAGAAGAAAGGCCATTTTCCATGACAAGTATTGTAGTTCTGTTGAAGAAGCTGGCTCAAAGGGGGGGAAGGGTCAGCTTTTCCAATACGAAGTTGAGGTCCCAAGCAGGGACTGGTGGTTTCCTTGGGGGTTTTATATTTTTTGCCCATCTGAGGAACTGCCTTAAGAGAGGATGTGAGAATAAAGGAGGATCTGTGTTGTATTGTGCAGAAATGGCTGAAGCGTGGATCTTCATGGAGGAGAAGGAAAGTCCACTATTTAACATCTCAGCTAGGTACTGTAAAATTTGAGGTATATTTATTACCCAAGGATTCTGGCCCTTTTCTTGATTCCAGGCACAAAATCGTTTCCATTTGGCGGAGTAGGCTTTTCTAGTAGAAGGTCTTCTGGCCTCCAAGATGACATCCTGCACCTCCTTGAAGAGGAGAGTCTGTTGGGAAATTAAGGAATTCTCCATGCAGCTAGATTTAGGGTTTTGAGCTGGCTGTGAAGGGTTTTGTAGTTGTGCTGGGACAACAGAAGAGGGACTAGAGGTAGGATCCATGGTGGGGAATGTGTCAGGCTCTTCAGGAGCAGATACCAGTGTTGTCTTGGCCAGTCTGGAGCAATGAGAATCATTTGCGGCCTCTCTGCTCTGGCTTTTAATAGAACTTTGGTCAGTAGAGGAAGAGGCGGGAAGGCATAAACTGTCAATGTTGCCCAATTGAAAGTGAATGCATCCACTTTCCAGGCCTGTGCATGATAGGTCCTTGAGCAAAATTTTTTCAACTGGTAATTTCTGTGGGTAGCAAACAGATCTATGTCTGGCTGTCCCCATGCCTGAGTTATCTTTGTGAAACTTGAGGATGCAACTTCCATTCGTGTGGATCTGTCATATTTCTGCTTAGGTTGTCTGCCAGTGCGTTTTCCTTCCCTGGCAGGAATTGTGCCTGTAGTTGAATTTGCAATTCCAGTGTTGTGTTCCATAGGGTCATGGCTTGCCTGCACAGGGGGTATGAATGAGTTCCCCCCTGTTTGTTTATGTACCACATCACTGTGGTGTTGTCTGTCCTTATCAATAGCTGGCCTGGATGCAGTAGGTCTTTGAAGGTCATAAGAGCATTTTGCACAGCTAGCATCTCCTTTTGGTTGATGTGTAGGTGCTTCTCTTTTTGGGACCATTTTCCCTGAATGCACTGATCTGCCATGTGTGCTCCCCAGGCATAGTCTGAGGCGTCTGTTGTGATGATTTGAGTTGCTTGAAGTACACAGAAAGGGAGACAGTACAGTTGTGTACACTTACCATAAATGTAGATGTTAGAGTGTCTTCACTGTTGCAGTCATGACTGTAGGGTTCTCCCCTGCCGGCAGGCAGTCCTCGGTTGGCCAGAATCCCAAAGTCTGGGTCCGGCGTCGTCTGTTCAGCCATGCTCCCTGACGTCAGAGCGCCAGGAGTACAAAGCTGACAGCCGACGCCATGTTCTCCAGTTTTTCTTGCCCCAGATGTCAGGAGTCCCAAAATGAATAAGGTCCCATACCCTTTGCAAATACACCTCAGAAAAATGGTGAAAAAAGGAACCACACAAAAGCAAAAATAAAAGGGGACAGGAAGGAGGGAAACCCAGACTGCAACAGTGAAGACACTCGAACATCTACATTTATGGTAAGTGTACACAACTGTACTATGCTCATCGTGTTTCACTGTTGCAGTCACGACTGTAGGGTAGAATCCCAAAGCAGAATAAAAGGGAGGTGGTCATAAAGAAGAAGGGGCGGCTAAAAGGCCCTGCAAGACTGCAGAAGCAAAGCCTGCCCTAGACTTCGAGTAGAGAGGTAGATTGTAGTGCTTTGAAAAAGTATGCACTGAACTCCAAGTTGCAGCTTCCAAAATGTCTTTGGTAGGAACTCCCCTGAGGAAGGCAGCGGTAGTGGCAGCAGCTCTGGTGGAATGAGTCGTTATACTCCCTGGGATTGGCTTTCCATGGTGTGAATAGCAAAATCTGACTCCATGAGCAATCCATTTAGAAATGGTCTGTTTTGAAATGGCTTTACTTTGGGAACTTGAAGCATAAGAAACAAACAATTGCTCCAATTTCCAGATGTCCTTGGTTCTGTCCAGGTAAAAATGTAGTTGTCTGTGTACATCCAAGGAATGTAAGATCCTTTCCCCTTTATTTTGAGGAGTGGGGAAAAAAGTTGGCAAGTGAATAGTTTGATTTAAAGCCACTTTGGAAACCACCTTAGGCATGAAAGTAGGATTAGTCCTTAAAGATACCCTGTCTTGATGAAAAATAATATAAGGTTCCACAGCCATAAGAGCTTGCAACTCTGAAACTCTCCTGGCAGAGGTCAGAGCTAACAGGATGGCTGTTTTCCAAGATAAAAACTTGATGTCAGAAGTGGCAGCAGGCTCAAAAGGAGGTAAGGTGAGCTTTTCCAAAACATAGTTGAGATCCCAAGCAGGAATGGGAGATCTAGGGGGCCTTAAGTTCTTAGCTCCTCTGAGAAACTGTCTCATGAGCTGGTGGGAAAAGATTGGAGGGTCTGTATTATAATGAGCAGAAATAGCAGAGGCATGTATCTTAATGGAAGAGAAGGAGAGACCCTTATGTAAGAGGTCTGTCAGGTAAAGTAAAATCAAAGGAATGTTAGGAATAAGAGGATCAGAATCCTGAGCCTGCATCCAGGAACAAAATCTTTTCCATTTTCCTGCATAAGATTTTCTAGTGCTAGGACGTCTGGCTTCTAAAATGACATCCATAACCTGCTTGGGTAGGAGAGAATGAATCAAAGACACTGGATTAACCAGGCCGCCAGGCTGAGTGTTCTGACATGGGAGTGTAGAACCTGACCCTGGTGTTGGGACGGAAGGTTCGGAGTCTGTGGTAAAATCCAAGGGGGCTCCAGACAAAGGTTTTTCAGAGTTGGGTACCAAAACTGTCTAGGCCAATTTGGGGCCAGCAAGATTATCATCTTGGGCTTGTCTTGTTTAATCTTTAATAATACCCGTGGAAAAAGAGTAAGAGGCAGAAAGGCATATCCCGAGAGGTTTCTCCAACTGAATGATAGTGCATCCACTTTCCAAGCTTGTTCGTGGAAAGTCCTGGTGCAAAAAATCTGTAGTTGATGATTGAGGTGGGATGCAAAGAGGTCTATGTGAGGACATCCCCAGACTGCTGCAATCATCTTGAATATTTCGGTGTCCAGCATCCACTCGTGTGGGTCCGAAAGGTTTCTGCTCAGACTGTCTGCCAGGAAGTTTTGTTTCCCTGGTAGAAACTGAGCTTGAAGGTCCAGATTGCAAGCTAGAGCGGTGTTCCACAGATCCATGGCTAGTCTGCAAAGGGGGTAGGAATGAGATCCCCCTTGCTTGTTTATGTACCACATAACTGTGGTGTTGTCTGTCCGTATCAGTAGTTGTCCTGGTTGTAGAAGATTCCTGAAGGCCAATAGGGCTTTCTGAACGGCTAACATTTCCTTTAAATTGATATGCAGGTGCTTCTGATCCTTTGTCCAAAGGCCTTGCAGACAGTTGCCCTGAAAATGGGCTCCCCAGGCATAATCTGAGGCATCCGTGGTTAGTATCCGAGTGGCAGGAGGCAGGCAGAAGGGTTTTCCTTTGTTTAGAGTACATGCCTTGGACCACCAAAGGAATTCCTTTTGAAGACAAGGCAAGACGGAGATCAGTATGTCTAAACTGTGGCAATGCTGAGACCATACACTTTTTAGGTACCACTGTATTTTCCTCATATGTAGTCTTGCATATGGTACGAGAAGGATGCAGGAGGCCATGTAACCCAAAGCCTGCAGGAATCTCCTTGCAGATAGCGGAGTTAAAGTTGCCAAGGTTTTGAAAGTTGAAGCCAGCTGCAACTGTTTTTCGTACGTCAGAAATGCCATCTGGGTTGTTGTGTTTAGAGAAGCGCCCAGAAAAATTATCTGTTGTGAGGGAGTCAAATTTGACTTTATGTTGAATCCCAGGAACTTGAGAAGATTCTGAACAAACTGTAGATGCTGGAGTAAGACATCCTTGCTGTCTGCCTGAATAAGACAGTCACCCAGATAAGGGTAAATTTGAATTCCCTTGAGTCTACAATAAGCTACTACTGGAGCCAAGCATTTGGTGAAGACCCTGGGCGCAGTAGACAATCCAAAGGGCAGCACAGAGAATTGAAAGTGCCTCGATCCGGCCTTGAACCCGAGGTATTTTCTGCGGTCCTGCCTGATGGGAATGTGTAAATACGCCTCCTTTAAATCTAAAGTTACCATTCATGCATTTTTGGTCAGCATTGGAAGTAGCTGCTGTAGAGTAAGCATCTTGAATTTTGGTATCTCTAGAAAAGTGTTCAAGACTGACAGATCCAGAATGGGTCTCCATGAATTTTGCTTCCTGGGGACTAGAAAGAGTCTTGAGTAAAAACCTTGTCCCATCTCTGAAAGTGGAACTAGTTCTATGGCTTTCATAGCCAAGAGAGCTTCCACCTGGTTTAAGGCCTCTGTCCATTGATGTTTTGGAAGATCTGGCCATCCGCTTGGCCTTGGTAGGGTATGAAAATGGAATTTGTAACCTCTTGAAACCACATCCAGAACCCACTTGTCTTGGGTTATACGAGTCCAATTTTGGTGAAGAGAAAGTTTTCCTCCGAGAGGGGCTTCCAGGCAAGAAGTTCCTGCAGTCCAACAGAGGGAGTCATTGAGTCTGTTTCCTATGAGCTTGCGACCTGTCCTCTCCTCCCCTAGGGGTGGAAGCAGTCCACTGTCTTGGTCTATAAGAGGCTTGTGTTTGAGTCCTTCCTCGGGAGCGTCTGTATCTACCCCTCTGAGGCCTGTCTGAATTGGGAAAGGACCAATTTTTAGTGGCTGTACTTGTAAGAAATCTTTAACTGTTTGCATGGATTTTGCCTTGTCCTCCATCTTTTTAATCACCTCTTCAGCTTTAGATCCAAACAAAACATTATGCTGAACAGGAGCATCCAATAATTTAGCTTTTACTTGATCTGGCAAATTTTGTTCCTTTAACCATGCATGCCTTCTAATTACTGTGCCAGAGGCAGCAGCCCTACAAGAAGCCTCCAAGGCATCAAATCCACATTGTAAGCCATGCTTCCCAACTTGTTCAGTGGCATGCATTAAGTCATGTAATTCCGTATCTGCACAGGCGGAAATGGAAGTTAGCTTTTGTTTTAAAACAGGAGAAATTGCTGGTATTTCAGCATATGAAGCTGACAATTTAAAGCCCTAATAGATAAAGTAGCAGAAGTATACACTTTTTACCCCATCTTTCTAAAGATCTGGAATCCTTCTCAGTGGGAATGGGGTTTTTAGCAGAAGCGGCCTTAACTCCCTTAGGACCCTGAGAAATGGTTTCAGGGTCAGCAGTAGGGTTCTTGTATAAAAACTGGTGGGAATCAGGAACCCTGTAATATCTGTCAGGCTTAACAGGAGCTGGAGGAAGAGAGTCAGGGGTTAAGTTAGCTTCCGAAAAAGCATCATCCACAATATCCAAAATAGGAGGAATAGCCAGGGGTCTATGTTGGGGAAGAAGAAGAAAATCCCTTAATCTTTTCTTAGATTCCGAATACTCCTGTCCTTCCCAGTGGAAATGTTCCCTCATTTCATGCAAAGTTTCCCCCAAAAGAGAAGTCCTCAGGGGGAGAAGCTGAAGGAATGGATTCCTCAGCATCAGAATCCTCATAAGGAGGGAAAAAATAATCCTGGTCAGAAGAAGAAACTGAAGAAACAGAAGCCTGATCAGAGGAGTCATAGTAAACTTCCTGCCTTGGCCTTTTATCTGGAGGGGGATGTGAACCCCTAATTATAGTAAGCAAGTCCTCCGCCATCTTAAGTAACTGTTTCTGTGACTTGGGAGCCGATCAGAAGAGGCCTGTGTTGCAGTCTTTGATTTGGAAGGAGTCTTTGCCTTTGTCTTTGGCTTTGCCTTTATTAGAAGCTGAGTAGGCCTGAAAACCCCTTTGGAAGCCGGTACCTGCACAGCAGCTCCGGACCCATCCGAAGGAGCATTGTCCGAAGGTCCTGCAACAGAAATATTCAAAGGCCTAGTTGGCTCCTCGTGGGAGTCCGTTTTGGCCATCGGTTCCGAAATGGCCGACGACTGGGGCTGCAAAAGCACCTCACTGACAACGGCCGAACCTGAAGCTGGCTCTGCTTGAACGATATTGTCTGATTTGGACCTCGGAGGCCTGTCTTTGTCTTTGCGTCACTTGTGAACTCCGGTAGCCGGAACCGTATCCGACGACATTTTGTAATTAGAACACCTACCGAAGTAATGAAATGCAAAATCGTACCTTCGTTTAATAGTACGTTGATTGAATCTAGCACAAAACTGACAACTAGCTACGTCGTGGTCAGGGCCTAAGCAAGGAATACATTAAGAATGAAAATCCTTATGAGGTATTTGCTTCCCACATGAAATACAATTAACTTTTTTTGATATCGGACTGGAGCAAGAAAAAAGTTTCCCCAACAGGGTACTTAGCTTTGAGTAGGCGAAGGAAGTCTTCGGACTGAAGTTTGTTCAGAAAAAAATTATCAGGAGTCAGCCGACCGGCACTTGCGAACTGCTATCACCGCACGGCAAGAAAGACTGGAGAACATGGCGTCGGCTGTCAGCTTTGTACTCCTGGTGCTCTGACGTCAGGGAGCATGGCTGAACAGCCGACGCCAGACCCAGACTTTGGGATTCTGGCCGACCGAGGGACTGCCTGCCGGCAGGGGAGAACCCTACAGTCATGACTGCAACAGTGAAACACGATGAACATCTGTGTTTCTTTGGCATGCTTGAGCCCACCACAAAAATTCCTTTTGAAGGCATGGAATGAGTGGTATAATTGTTTCCAAGCTGTGGCTGTGTTGAGACCATAAGTTTGTTAGTTACCAATGAAGTTTCCTCATATGCAGCTTTGCACATGGGATTAGTAGGATGCAAGATGCCATGAATCCCAGAGCCTGCAGGACTTTCCTTGCAGTTAGCCTGGTGAAAGTTGCCATTTTGCTGAAGTATTGAGACAGTTGCCCTTGTTTGCCTGGCGTGAGATAGGCCATCTGGGTGGTTGTATTCAAGCTGGCACCCAGGAAAATTATTTGTTGAGAGGATATTAGTTTTGATTTCTTTTTGTTGACTGTGTATCCCAGGAAGTTTAACAGTTTTATTACAAACGCCAGATGCTGCAATAGTATGTCCTTGCTGTCCGCTTGGATCAGGCAGTCGTCCAGATATGGGTAGATTTGTATTCCTTGTAGTCTGCAGAAGGCGATTACTGATGCCAGGCATTTCGTAAACACTCTGGGCACAGTAGATAAGCCAAAGGGCAATGCAGAGAATTGGTAATGGGTTGAACCTGCAAGAAATCTGAGGTATCTTCTGCAATCTTGTCTGATAGGGACATGCAGGTAATGCCTCCTTGAGGTCTAATGTTACCAGCCAAGACTCCTTGCCCAGCATGGGAAGAAGCTGCTGTAATGTGAGCATCTTGAATTTTGGCACCTGTAGATATGTGTTTAGGATGGATAAGTCTAAGATAGGTCTCCAATCTTTGTCTTTCCTTGGTACCAGGAATAGTCTGGGATAAAAACCTTGACCTTGCTCTTTTGCAGGTACCTCTTGAATCACTTTCATGTCCTTGAGAGCGGAAATTTGTCTTTGTGCTTCTGCCCTTTGATTTTGTGGCAGGTTTGGCATGCCTCTCATTTTTGGAAGGGTGTGAAAGTGGAACCTGTAGCCTCTGTCTATAATGTCCAGAATCCATTTGTCTTTTGTAACAATATGCCAATTCTTTGAGAATAATGCCAGTTTTCCATCCAAAGGTGCTGCCATTAAAGCTTTGCTTGGCAGGTATAGGGGGAAGTCATTGTGTCTGTTTTCTAAATGACTGTGATCTATCTTCTCCACCTCTTGGGGTTGGTGCTTGCCACTGTCTCTGTAAGATCCTTGAGGTTACCCTCTACCCCTTGGGCGTCTGTATCTGCCCCTTTGAGGTCTGTCCGTGGCTGAAAAGGACCAATTTTTTTGAAGGCCAGTTTCTGCTGAAACGTGGAGGTTGTACCTGTAGGAAATCTTTCACTGTTTGCATTGATTTCGCTTTTTCCTCCATTTTCTTTAGTACCTCCTCAGCTTTAACACCAAACAATACATCTTTTTGAAGTGGTGCATCTAATAATTTTGCTTTGACATGATCTGGTAAGGTTTGCTCTTTGAGCCAAGCATGTCTACGTATAACAGACCCCATAACAGCAGCTCTACATGAGGCCTCTAAAGCATCAAAACCACACTACAAGGTATGTTTACCCACTTGCTCTTCACCATGCAACAAATCCTGCAACTTTTTCAAATCTGGTTGTTCTGGTTGTGTCATTTTGCTTTTCAACTGAGATAACAAAAACTGTTGATACTTTAACATATGGAATTGACAGTTTAATGCCCTCATGGTTAAAGTGGCCGGGGTATACACTTTTTTCCCCCCACCTTTCTAATGCTCTGGAATCTCTCTCTGAAGGTAATGGGTTTTTAGCAGTAGAGGCCTTAATTCACTTGGGACCCTGTGAAATAGTTTCTGGGTCAGCAGTATGGCTTTTATATAGGAACTGGTGAGAATCAGGAACCTAGTAATACCTGTCTGGTTCAACAGGAGCTGGAGGTAAAGAATCTGGATTAAGGCTGGCTTCTGTGTACACATCATCCAAAATATCTAAAACAGGAGGGATAGCCAGGGGCCTATGTTGGGGGAGCAATAGAAATTCCCTGAGCCTTTTCTTGGAATCTGAGTAATCTTGGCCTTCCCAGTGAAAGTGTTCCCTCAATGTATGCAGGGCCTTCCCAGTCAAAGTGTTCCCTCAATGTATGCAGGATTTCCCCAAAAGAGTAGTCCTCAGGGGGGGAGACCGAGGGAATAGACTCCTCAGCATCAGAGTCTTCGAAAGGGGAATAGGCGTAATCCTGGTCCTCAGAGTCTTCTGAGGTAATAGAAGCTTGATCTGAGAAAGGGTAGTCTTCCTCTAATCTGGGTCTTTTGTCAGAGGGGGGGTTGAGAACCCCTGATAAGAGTAATTAAATCCTCAGCCATTTTAAAAATCTGCTTTTTAGGCATGGGGCCTTGAGAGGAGGTCTGAGGACTCTGTTTTTTGGTTTTCATGGCTGCTTTAGACTTAGTGAAAGATTTAATAGAGAAGGAGGAAGGCCTGAAGACGCTTTCAGAAATGGCAGGCCTGTCTAAATTCTGAGTTTCCCCGCCAAGAGTGGCGTCGGTATTTGCCTTAGGAATGGGGACCGAGGAGCCTGCGACCTCGGGTACTGAAGTCACCGGTAATGTAGTTTCATCGGTACTCAGGGGCTGCGTAGGCGCCTCGCTGAGAACCGGTAGTCGGCCTAAGCGTGGTCTCAGTAGTCGGTGTGGACCTCGGATGTCGGTCCTTATCTTTGCGTCTTTTGCTCAAAACTGGAGTCGGAGTATCCGACGACATGATATAATTAAATTTTTTGCCAAAATAATGACGGGCGAACTCCGCCCGGCGCTTAATACTGCGCTTGTTGAATCTAGCACAAAAACGGCAGGCCGAGACGTCGTGGTCTGGGCCTAAGCAAGGTATACAGAAAGAGTGGAAATCCTTATGCGGTATTTGCTTCCCACATGAAATGCAATTATTAACTTTGTCTGACATCGGTCTGAGGCAAGAAAAGTTTCCCCAACGGGGTACTTAGCTTTAAAGAAGACTTCGGCTGAAATACTTTCGTAAATCTGAGGAGCTGGCCGACCGGCACTTGCAAACTGCTTCTGCTTCGGGCACCGCGCGGCAAGAAAGACTGGGGAAAATTACGTCGGCTGCCTCTTTTGTACCCCTGCCGCACTGACGTCAGGGAAGAAGCGACGACAACCGATGCCAGACCTAGACTTTGGAATTCGGCCGGCAGAGGACCCGCCTGACGGCAGGATAACCTATCTGTAATGACTGAAGCTGTATGCACGATGAACATCGGCGGATTTGTGGCAACAAGGGGCAAAGTACAGTTGTGTACACTTACCATAAATGTAGATGTTCCAGTGTATTCACTGTTGCAGTCATTACACTTGGGTTATCCTGCTGGCAGGCTACCCCCAGTCGGCCTGAATTCCAAAGTCTAGGTCCGGCATCAGTTGCTGTTGCCTCTTCCCTGACGTCAGTGTGCCAGGGGTATAAAAGATGCAGCAGACGCCATTTTCTTCAGTTTTTCTTGCCCCAGATGTCAGGTGCCCCAAAAAGGTAGGCTAAAAATATGCCAATAAAACATGCATGCACCAAAATATATTATACCTTCATCTACAAGCAAATACACCACATAGGTTGTATAAATTAGAGAAGTGCAGAAAAGTTCCAGCAAAGATATGTGGGATGGTGGGTGGGTAACCTGGACTACAACAGTGAATACACTCGAACATCTACATTTATGTTAAGTGTACACAACTGTACTATGTTCTTCGTGTTTCACTGTTGCAGTCATTACACTTGGGTTGAATCCCAAAGCTATGGTTGGGAGGCTGGAGCTAAATAGCAGTAGGAGCGGCTATGAGCCCTGCAGAACTGCAGTGGCAAAGCCTGCCCTGGATTTAGAGTAGAGCGGTAAATGATAGCGCTTTGTAAAGGTGTGCACTGAACTCCAGGTAGCAGCCTCTAAAATGTCTTTGGTTTGTAATCCCCTGAGGAAGGCTGCTGAAGTGGCTGCTGCTCTGGTTGAATGTGGCCTAATGCCCTTAGGCACTGGCTTGCCATGTTGTGAATAGCCGAAACAAATGCAGTGGCCTATGCACTTTGAAATAGTCTGCTTTGAAATAGCCTTTCCTTGTGATCCTGCAGCATATGCCACTAGTAATTGCTGTCTTCCTGAAAGCTTTGGTTCTGTTCAAGTAGAAGCGTAGCTGTCTGTGTATGTCCAAAGAATGTAGAATTCTCTCCCCCTTACTCTGTGGGTTTGGATAAAAAGTAGGCAGATGAATAGTTTGATAGTTTGGTTAAGGGCCACACTGGACACTACTTTAGGCATAAATATCGGGTTTGCCCTCAGAGATACCCTGTCTGGATAAAAAATGATAAAGGGTTCCACAGCCATGAATGCCTGTAGCTCTGAGACTCGTCTTGCAGAGGTTATTGCTAGGAGCAGAGCTGTTTTCCAAGACAGAAACTTTATATCAGTTGTAGCGGCTGGCTCAAAAGGAGGCAGAGTGAGTTTTTTCAAGACATAATTGAGGTCCCATGCAGGCATTGGTGATCTCCTTGGAGGCCTTCAGTTTTTGGCTCCTCTGAGGTACTGCCTTAACAAAGGATGAGAAAAGACTGGTGGCTCTGTATTGTAATGAGCCGAAATGGCAGAGGCATGAATTTTAATTGATGAAAAGGATAGGCCTTTATCCAGCATCTCAGTTGAGTATTGCAAAATCTGAGGAATATTTGGTACAGCTGTGTCAATTCCTTGTGCCTGATTCCAAGCATAGAATCTCTTCCATTTTCCAGCATAAGATTTTCTGGTACTAGGCCTTCTGGCCTCCAAAATGACATCCATCACAGCTTTAGTGAGAGGCACGACTACATTATCTGCCATGCTGCCAGATTTAAGGTCTTTAGTTGGCTGTGCAAGATCGGATTGTTTTGTTGGGATAGTAGATGAGGTCATCTGAGGCAGGGTCCAAGTCGGGCATTGAGACACGTTTCTTAGGACTGGATACCAGTACTGGTGGGGCCAGTCTGGGGCAATCAGTATCATCTTTGGCTTCTCTTGTCTGACCTTTAGGAGTACCTTGGGGAGGAGAGGCAGTGGAGGAAAGGCATATATTGCTAGGCTTTTCCAGATGAAAGATAGTGCGTCCACTTTCCATGCTTGTCTGTGTTAAGTCCTTGTGCAGAATCTTTTTATTTGGTAGTTGTGAGGGGAGGCAAATAGATCTATATCCGGGCATCCCCATTTCCTTGTTATCATGCTGAAGACTTGTGGATCCAATTTCTACTTGTGGGGATCCATGAGGTTTCTGCTTAGTTCGTCTGCCAGAGTATTTATCTTTCCTGGCAGGAATTGAGCCTGCAGATGTACTTGGTAAGTCAATGCTGTGTCCCACAAAGTCATGGCTAGTCTGCAAAGGGGGCAACAATGAGTGCCTCCCTGCTTGTTTATATACCACATGACCATGGTGTTGTCTGTCTATCAGTAGTTGTTCCGGATGAAGTAGGTCCTTGAAGGCTGTCAGGGCTTTCTGAACAACTAGCATCTCTTTTTGATTGATATGTAGATGCATTTGGTCTGCAGACCATGTGCCTTGAATACATCTTCCTGCAATGGGGGCCCCCCCCAGGCATAATCTGATGCATCCGTTGTTAATGTCTGCCTGGCTGGGGGGTAAGGTGAATGGCTGTCACTTGTTCTGGTGACCAGCCTTCGCCCACCATCGAAACTCCTGTTGTAGGCAGGGAATGAGGGTAATTATTGTTTCCAGGCTGTGGCAATGTTGAGTCCAAACACTTTTTATATACCACTGAAGTTTCCTCATATGCAGTCTCGCATATGTAAGTAGTAGAATGCAGGATGCCATGAAGCCCAAAGCCTGCAGAATTTTTCTTGCAGATAACTGGGCCTTTGTTGCCAACAGGTTGAAATAGGTAGTTAGTTGCCTTTGTTTGTCTGGCGTGAGATAAGCCATCTGGGCAGTTGTATTTAAGCTTGCACCCAGGAATATCTCTTGAGAGAGTGCTAGTTTTGATTTCTTTTCGTTGCCTGTGTACCCTAGGTCTGTTAGAAATCTCTTTACAAACGCCAGATGTTGTAGTAGAATGTCCTTGTTCTCTGCTTGAATGAGGCAGTCGTCAAAGTAGGGATATATTTGTATTCCTCTTTGTCTGCAGAATGCAATTACTGGTGCCAGGCACTTTGTGAAGACCCTGGGTGCAGTAGATAAGCCAAAGGGCAGTGCAGAGAATTGATAGTGCATTCAGCCAGCTTTGAAACTGAGGTATCTTCTGCATGTTTGTCTGACTGGGACATGCAGGTATGCCTCTTTTAGGTCTAAAGTCACAAGCCAAGCCTTCTGGCCCAGCATGGGCAGAAGTTGCTGTAGAGTCAACATTTTGAATTTTGGTATATCCATATATGTGTTTAGAATAGATAGGTCCAGTATTGTTCTCCAGGTCTTGTCCTTTCTTGGTACCAAGAACAGTCTTGAATAGAATCCTCGTCCCTGCTCTTGTTCTGGTACTTGTTGTATGGCCCTCATGTCCATGAGGGATGAGACTTGCTTTTGTGCCTCTGCCCATTGATGTTTTGGCAGGTCTGGCCAACCATTTGTCCTTGGCAGGGTATGGAAGTGAAACTTGTAGCCTTGTGACACTATGTCTAGGACCCATTTGTCCTGGGTTATTATGTGCCAATTTTGTGAAAAAAGTGCTAGTTTTCCCCCTAAAGGTGCTGCCAGAAGATAAGTGCTTGGTGCAGGCAGGGGGAAGTCATTGGGACTGTTTCCTGTATGGCTGTGATTCGTCTTCTCCACTTTTGAAGGTAGAAGCACCCCCATTGTTTAGAGCTGTACGAACCTTGGGGCTGTGATCTGCCTCTTGGGCATCTGTATCTGCCCCCCTTTGTGGTCTGTCTGACACTGGAAAGGACCAATTCTTTGTAGGCCAGTGTCTGCTAAATCTTGGAGGCTGTACCTTAAGAAATCTTTAACCGTTTGCATGGATTTAGCTTTGTCCTCAATTTTCTTTAACACCTCTTCTGCTTTAATACCAAACAAGGTATCAAGCTGTAATGGAGCATCTAATAATTTTGCTTTGACATGATCAGGCAGGTTTTGTTCCTTTAACCAAGCATGCCTCCTGATGACAGAACCCGTAAACAGCGGCCCTGCAGGAGGCCTCCAAAGAATCAAAACCACATTGCAAAGTATGTTTTCCAACTTGTTCAGCTGCATGCAATAAATCCTGCATTTCTTTGTTTTCTGCACATTCAGAATTTATCAACATTTTCTGTTTAAGCAGTGACATAATATATTGCTGATATTTGAGCATATGAAACTGACAATTTAAAGCCCTTATGCCCAAGGTAGCAGAAGTGTAAATCTTTTTACCCCATCTGTCCAATGCCCTAGAATCCCTGTCGGAGGGGGTAGGATTTTTTTGCAGTGGAAGCCTTGACCCCTTTGGGACCCTGAGAGATAGTTTCTTGGTCGTCAGCAGTAGGGTTTTTGAAAAGGAATTTATGATAGTCAGGAACCCTGTAGTACCTGTCCGGTTTAACAGAAGCTAGAGGTAAGGGGTCAGACTGGACTCTAAAAATACATCTACAATGTCTAACACAGGTGGAATAGCTAGGGGCCTGTGTTGTAGTAGTAAAAGGAAGTCTCAGAGCCTTTTCTTAGATTCTGAACAATCGTGGCTCTCCCAGTGGAAATGCTCCCTCGTGGTATAAGAAGTTTCTCCAAAAGAGTAATCCTCAGGAGGAGAGGCTGAAGGGATAGATTCTTCAGCATCAGAATCCTCATAGGGAGGAGGAAAGTATTCCTGATCAGAAGAGGAATCAGATTAAATGGAAACCTGATCTGAAGATTCATATTCTGTCTCTTGCCTAGGCCTTTTTTCAGGAGGGGGGATGGGAACACCAGATCAAAGTAATTAAGTCTTCGGCCATTTTCAGCATCTGTTTTTTGGGCATGGAGGCCTGTCCATGAGGCTGTTGTACTTGTTTCTTTGTCTTTAAAGGTGCTTTAGTCTTTGAAGCTGAAGTCATTTTAATGTATAATTGAGTAGGTCTGAAGACACCCTCAGAAGCCGATGCCTGCTCAGCGGCTCCGGACCCATCAGAGGGAATAGTCTCCGAAGGTCCAATATCTTGAGCTTCCAGCGGCCTAGTCGACTCCACGTGGGAGTTGGTAGTGGCCTGCGGGTCTAAAGTAGCGGGCGTCACGGGCTGCAAAGGCGCCTCACTGAGAACCGGCGACTGGCTTAGAAGGCGGCTCGTCGGTTTTGGACCTCTGATGCCTGTCCTTTTCTTTGCGTTTCTTGTGAATTCTGGTAGTCGGATGGCTATCCGACATCGTATAATTAAATTTTCTGCCAAAATCGTGTAATGCAAAATCGTACCGACGCTTAATAGTGCATTGGTTAAATCTAGCACAAAACCGACAACTAGCAATGTCGTGGTCAGGGCCTAGGCAAGGAATACAGTAAGAATTAAAGTCCTTATGAGGTATTTGCTTCCCACAAGAAATAGAATTAACTTTTTCTGACTTTGGTCTGGAGCAAGAAAAAAGTTTCCCCAACGGGGTACTTCGCTTTTAATGAAGACTTTGGATCTGAAATTTGAACACGAAAATCTCAGGAGTCGGTCGACCGGCACTTGCGAACTGCTTATGCTTCGGGCACCATGCGGCAAGAAGGACTGAAGAAAATGGCATCTGCTGCATCTTTTATACCCCTAGCGCACTGACGTCAGGGAAGAGGCGACAACAACAGACGCCGGACCTAGACTTTGGAATTCAGGCCGACTGGGGGTAGCCTGCCAGCAGGATAACCCAAGTGTAATGACTGCAACAGTGAAACACGAAGAACATCTGGCAAGGGATGATGGTTATGCTGGCATGCATATATATTCCACAAAAACTACTACTATGGAGCTTAAGAAAATTTTGAGAGAAATCAGCTTTCAGCATGGAATATAACTTGCAGGAGAGGACTGTAACCTGATTTGCAACAGTGAGGATGTATCTAGGGGACCTGAAAAGTAAATATAACAAAATAGTGGTATATTTCTGAAGACATTTATACAAATATTTGGTATGGAAGACGAATTCAGTAGCAGAAATTCAGAGAAGTCATATTATTCCCCAAGGTGCAATAATTGGGGTAGTCTAGATAGAAAGTATATTTCACAGGAACATGTGCATTTAATTGAAAGTTTCTACACATCCAGTAACTATTTCAGATCATGCACCTACAAAAACTGAGATGTTTACTTCATTACCCTGCATTTTGGAGACACTGGTGCTTTCCCCACCTGATGTAAAAAAATAAGTAAATTAGTGAGTGGGATAAAATGAAAATGGGGTAGAAACAAAAGAAAAATATATGGTTAAGCAATTACAGGACTTACTCAGAGAGGCTAACAAAGGTTGAAGTATTGCAGAAAAAGGGCAATCTCACAGAAGAAAAAGTGAGAACTGCAGAGTGCTAAAGAGAAAATGAAGTATCTGGATAACATGCATAGGGTGAATGTGGCTGGGCTTTGTAAGGACACTGGGCCTTTAGCCTAATAACCTCCAATGATCTTAGAAAGACTGCTGACAAGAAACTGTTTTTTGATAATTCCAGAGCACAAAACCTTTTTAGTCAGACAACATAAAGAACAGAAAGAAGAAAGGGTTGTCACCAAACTTAGTGGGGCTTGGAACTCAAGAAATAAGGAGACAGTAGGATTTTGGATGCAGATTCTTAAAGAGAATAGCAGCCACACAGAATACTATAAGCAAAGTAGCAGGAAGTATTCTAAGAACTAAAGACAACCCAAGAATGGATAAAGCGATTTTGTCAACAGGGGTGACTACAAGTAGGAGTACAGGGGTAGGCAAGAGGGAGGATGGAATTTACTGGAGAAAGCTGACAAAGGAACCAAGGTACTGGGAGCAAATTAGAGAGGGGAAAGGTAACAGAATGGGATGATGCCAAAGAGACATTTGGACTGCAGGCTAGAGAACATATTCTCTCTCTCTACCAGGGATTGATAGAGTACAGGGAAAGAGAAAGAGATATGGGAATCCTAAGGTAAGACCTGCTCTAGTAGATTTTTTAGTTGAATCCAGAACAGAAGCTACTATTAAACAAGGGATAAGTAATTGGGCATATAAATACTGCATGATAACTTTAATAATCAATCAGAGAAGGTTAGAAATGATGGGGAAAAAAGACTGGATAAAGAATTTACAAGGGAACGATGACGGGATGTATGTATGGCTCCCAAGTATGCAAAGTCTAGAATGTTTGGGATTTTTGCTTCCATGTCTTTGCATAGCTATTTTTATGCCCCAAGTAGACTCCAAATAAAATTTCCTCAGGTAAATGGCAAATGTTGGAAATATGCTAAGAAAGAAAGACGTAACTGGGAACATATGTTTTTGGGAATGTAATGAGGTGCAGATTTTAAAAATTCTCTACAGTGTACTCTGTCAAATATTGCATGAGAAAGTGGGTGCAACTAAGGAAATGATTCTTTTAAACTGGGACACTGGATCTGAATTGCCTTGATAAAAGGCCTCATTAATATGAATTTGTGTCTGCCAAAAAATCCGTTACTTGAAAATTGAAATCAAAGTCTAAACCAACTGTATCATCTTCTTCTTCTTTCGGATTTTCCCAGTTAGGGGTCGCCACAGTGGATCATCTGTCCGCTCATGATTGGCAGTGGAGTTTTACGCTATCGAACTGTCAGCCCGGCGCCCAACCTTCCACAGAAGGCACACACACGCACACACTCACACCTAGGACCAATTTAGAGTGTCCAATCCACCTACTGCATGTCTTTGGGATGTGGGAGGAAACTGGAGCACCCGGAGGAAACCCACACGACCACAGGGAGGACATGCAGACTCCGAACAGAAGGCACCCCCAGCCAAGAATCGAACCGGAGAACTTCTTGCTGTGAGGCGGCAACGCTAACCGCTGCACCACTGTGGCCGCCCCTAAACCAACTGTATCTAAAGTACTGAATAATGTGACAGAAATAGAAGAACTAGAAGTGGGATCTTTGGGGAAAGGGAAGGAGCAAATTACAAATGGAAACTGTGGGAAAATTACATGCAGAATAATGTTCTGTAAGAGGAGTGAGGTTTAAGGGAATGCAGGAATTGTAATGTTGGACTTATGGATATTTATAAAACATGTAATGTACGATGTAGGGGTCTGGAAACATGTTACTATGGTTCGTTTTCTTCTATACTAATGCATGTTTGCCTCCTATGTCTTAAGTGATAATTTAATAAAGGTATTAAACAACTAGAGATGGCATCTTACAAAAGGTAATGTGTATAGTTCATAGAATATAAATGGAATGTTTAAGAATAATACATGTAGCATAATGTTTAGGAGGAAAAGGAGTGAGGTTTTAAGGCAAGAAAAATTTGAGCAATTTAGGTAACATTTGAGTGCATAATTGTTAAAAAGAAAAAACATACAATGTATAAATGCATGAAAATGACAAATGTTGACATGGTTTATTTTCTTTTTAATAATGTGTGTGTGCTTATGCCTTAAGTGGTAATAAAGGTGTTTACAATAAAAGTTAAAAATATAAATAATCATCCACAATTTTGTTTAAGATTTGCTACTGCATTTTTCCTTAGGGCTAGAAATTAATGTTTACTGATAGCATGCAAGTTGCTTTTCACATCTGAGAAGAGAACTGATACAAACATGAGAACACAGGCGCAAGATTAACTTTAGAATCTGTAATACCTTCTGGTGCAAACACTGATTTTCGGTAGCTGCTTCTATCTGGATGGGTATATTTTATTTTTGGGAAGTGTTTTATAAGTTAGTGTATTTACTGTGACTTAAACAGGGATTTTTGTTTTTTGAAAATGTTTTTAGTTTTTTTGCATCTTGCACAATCTTACTGAAGCAAAACATCTGAGAAAATGTGACATGATCCAAGAAGAAATTAGCAGTAGCAACTAAAAACAGGATCAGCTACCAATCACTAGTGTGTACAGGTCAGCTGCAAGATGGAAACATTTCAAAGAACAGTCATCTATAACATACCAGTAATTACTTTTAATCGGAATAGGTACTTTTGTCAATATTAACATGAAATGCAAATTGCCTTAAAGGTACAGGCAAAAAGTGAAAAGAACCAAATTATGCTAGGTGCACAGTGCAAATTGCAATGCTGCAGGAGATGTCTAGACAGAAATGAGCATGTGAATTTCACAAAGGATTTTAGGGGTGGTATTTTGAGAAAGCATATGACAAGGCCTCAAGAAAGCTGATCTGGACAGACCTGCATATTAAGTCCCAGAAACAGTGGCAGAATTGGTGAAGCCTATGTACAATGACCCAATAACAGAAATATCAACCGCATATGACTACGAGAGGGGCTGGGTTCTCAGTGAGAGTGGAGGTGCATCAGGATTCAGCTCTGATCCCACTGCTGTTCATACTGGTGATGGACTACATTACCAAACAGTGTGAAGGGAAATAGCTCAACAAAGCTGTTGTTAACAGATTAGGAGGCATTACAAGATTCTGAACAGGAGCTTCAGTTAATGATAGGGGAATGGACTCACAAACTGAAAGCAAATAGGAAAAAAACTGATAAGAGCCAAGACACTTGCCATGGCAGCAAATGGGGAAATCAGAAAAAGCTGAAACTGAAGACAGAAGGAGAAATGGCAGAAGTTAACAGCTTCAAGGATAAGGAAGGGGTGTGTAGAGGAGAAGTTAAGTCCAAATGGCAAGGTCAAATCTAGAATTATAGTGGCTGCAGCCAACTGGCAGACTGTCAGAGGTAGTGCGAGACAGGAAAGTGCCAAAGAAGATGAAATTTAAGGAGAACAAAACAGTAGTGGCACCAGTACTACTGCATGGTACCATAAACCTGTTAAGGAAGCTAGAAGCGGCAACATTTAAAACATCTCGACCCCATGTAGTGAAAGTGAAAAGGAAGTTGAAAATGAAGAAAAAAAGGGAAACCGTAATACTAATTGCCACAGAGGTTCCAAAAACTGATGAAAAAAGAGAAGCAGCAATACAAATTGCAACAGTGGTTCCAGTAATGACACAGGAGAAAAAAATATAATGGGAGATCTATGGTAACAGAGGGTTACTGGCAAGGGAGGACGATAACACTGGAGTATACTTACATTCTACCTAAAACTACTGCCATGGAGACTAGGACAAACTGGGCTGAAATGCAATGCTTTCAGCAGGAAGTATTGTTTATGGAAGGGGACTGGAACTGCATATGCAATAATGAGGATCTATCAGGAGGACCTAACATGGGAAATGTACAAGACGGTTTAGATTTTTAAAAAAGCATATAAGATTTAGTAAAGACGACGTGAATTTGGCAGCACCAACTAAAAATTTACATCTTATTCCCTGAGATACAATAAAAGTTCTCCTATTTATTTGTAAAAAAGGCAAGAATTGAAGTAATGGGTTGAGGGTATGATTTGAGAATTATTAGGGAAGACAAAAATTACTTCAGAAAGGATAGCTACCAAACAGAATGAACTTAAAAATGAGTTTAAACATGTGTCAGAATTGAGAGAGATAAATACTGGAAAGGAGTAATATAATTATTTAGGAAGATTAAGAGTTAAATGTACTGCAGAAGGGGGAGTCGCACAACGAGAGGAGCAAATGCAGAGTACTGACGGAAAAAACGCAGTATTTGTGCAATACAAAAAGTTTTGAAAAGTTTGTTAAGCAACTATTTTTGATTATTCTAGAATGGAAGACTTTGGGAAAAGGAGGAAGAAACAGCTTTAGTCAAACTTGAGTCTACAATAAGAAAAACAGACATTCTGTAGAGCTACAAGATATATTTCTGAAATTTTATTAAAACTTCTATAAAAGAGAAGAATGGGGAAACAAAAGTCACAAATGCAAATATTTATTGAAGACTTTGTTATGCTAAAGTTACAGGAAAATGAGGCTCAGCAATATATAATCAAAACAGGAAAAGAAAGCAGTGATATGTAATGAATTAACAGTGAAATCTCCAGATTTAGGAGATACAGAAAACCTTGACACAAGAGTAAAAGGATCCAAGTAAGCTATATGCCAACAGCATGTTTCATGCAATGTTTCTAACTCTGTTAGGTCCTGCACAGATCACATCTTGAGAAGTATTTTCTCTATAGAATAGAAGATGCAACAAGACCATAGCATGGGTGTACATCTTCATCATGTCAGGCTGATATGAATGGCTTATTCCTGAATTAACAGGAAAGGTTATGGGGGTCACATGCTGTACATAGTACACAGGATTTTCTACATTTCTGAAATTATTTCTTCACTTAGAAGATTGGTAACCTATGAAATGCACCTGCAGAAATGGGTGACAGAAGAAATCCACACAGGTACTTAAGACTGGATGCAGCAGATTACAAAAACGTGGAAAGTAGAATGTTGTATCTTTTTTCTTATCACAAAGATAACGGAAAGATGCTACTTAACAGTCCATTTTATTTCATTCCTGCAGTTGCTAACATTGGTCTCAAACAGTACCAAAATCCAACATTTTTGGCTTTACTGTTTATTTAGGTAGGGCATTTCAGTAACATAACCTGTCAAAAAATAGTTCTTCATGTTCTCAATAAGTAAAGATACAAAGTGGTTAGGATCAACATGAGCAGACCACTGTCTTCAAATTGTGTTCTCTACTGAAAGCCCTGAGGTGTTCATGGTTTCTTGTTTCTCTTATCTGCCTTCAAGTGCTTTTATATTCACTCTGTGTTCAAAGATTTATTGAAAACGTACATGAATGTCAGCTGATGCCCATATGAATTAGCAGATGTATACATAATGATGTTTTTATGCGCTGATTTAATGATCACCATTATAGAATGGTCTACAACTACGACTATATTAAAATTTGCCACAGTGCGCCAGTTTACTTGAGAATTTCATATGAATGTTGAAGATTGTGGGAATTGCACCACACTGTCACTGGTTTGGGGCTATCACTGGCTTCCATAACAAACCTGCATAGTAGATACGAGTGAGTTTTCCCTGTTAATGTACTATATCACACAATCATGTGGTCTGTCATAACCTAATAACCCTTTCCTTCAACATAAAAAAACAAAACAAAATACACATGTGGCTAAAGGACTTCAGTGCTAGAATGATAGTTATTTACTTCAGAATTATTTTTTTTCCTTATGCCTTAGCTTAAGGTCCTCTGAATTTGGAATGTTCCTACATGGTGCCTCCTGTCTACCTTGGTCTGTGGAGTCTGTAGTGAGGGTCACAGCAGGTTGGATTGCTCAGAAAGGCAGTTCCAGACTGAGTTAGAGCTGTGTGACATTTACATTTCCTTTTTGATGCAAGAGAAGATATGAATGTTGGTCTTTAGAGACTGCGTGGGCCGTCACCATCTGTCCCTACAGTACTACTGGAGCTTCCTCATGCGCAGACACAGGATAGTGGCACTATCAAAATACAAAAGAGGACTTGTAATCCAACACTCTGAGGGACACTTTTGCAGACAATGACTCCTGCACAACAAAGTACAGGGTCAGTTTAAGAGAATCTGCCTTCTGGGAAGAAAGCTCTACGGAGCTTTTTGTCTAGGTACCCCACGGGAAGCCCAAACTCTTTGATTCACGTCCTTGAAGCAATTTAGGGAAGTAGTTCAAAGTCTTGCATAACCCCTCCATGGATTCGGACTCAAAGAAATCGGCATCAACACAAAAACAGATGTGAATGCCCCTTGTTCTTGAAGCACATGTTTGGTAGAGCTAGACAGACCAAAGAGCAAGGAAATGCATTGATAGTGACAACCCTCCTATACTGTGAGCCAAAGAAACTGTGATCTTTGGCAATATACAAGGACAAGGGTAACCATGAATGTTTGAGGAGGTAGCAAAGGGTGATAGCATTAGTAGAGTTGGCATTTTCAACTTTGGAAAAAATGAGAAACTTTTTCAAATGAAATAAGTTCAGCACAAGTCTCCACGCACCTGCCTTTCTTGGCATCAAGCATGGTCTAGAGTGGAATCCTGTACCTTCCTCACCAGATGGTGCATTTTTATGTCACTTGACTGCAGTAACTCTCTAAAAGAAAGCAGGTATCAGTACACACTTTTCTGGCAACACGGGAATTTCTTTGCATTCTTGAAAAAGTGTAAATCTGCAACTTGTGGAGGCTCTGGACCCATATGACCTGGCTAATGACTTCCCTTTTTTTTTATACAAGTAGACCATGCACACTAACTCTCTCGGAGAGGAAATCATTTGTTAAAGGAAGGTGAAATTTGGGTTGGGGAGCATACCTCTCAACATGGAAACATCAAAAATCTGGACAAGGCCCATGAAAAATAGGTACAAATCTGTATGCTGTTTAACAAAATTTGCATACATAATTATGTAACCCCACCCACTCCAATGGAATTGTGGGATACCAACTTTCAAATGCAAACTGAAGAACAGACAACGAAAATATGGCACCAGAGTCCCCCTGCAGCCATTCCAATGTCCCATTACCTGGCTATTTCGCCCCATTTACCATAAACACTAATGTGTGCATACTGCAAGCAATACTGTCTCACAATGAAAATAGACTTGGCATTAAAACTGCTTTGCCCTTGAAACTCACATTCATTAAAACAGCATTGAACCCACACCACATCCAAAGAAAATGCATCTGGCCAATGGTGGATAAAGATTATCTTTGGGATGTTTTCAAATAATTGGCCCCTTGCACACAAAACAAGAAACATACATGTGTTCTTCGATGCACCTTCCTGACTTTATGAAATTATATTCCTTGTATAATACAGCACACTTGTTAGATAGAAGAGCATATTTTAAATTTATTGCTTGAACATTTTACCAGTAGACAATGAAACAAAATGCATGAACCAATAATGAAAAAACTGCCCAATTCAGAACATTTCCATCATAAAATTCTACTTGTGTGTGTGTATGTATATATATATATATATATATATATATATATATATATATGTATATGTATATGTATATATACACACACGTGTGTGTGTATATATATATATATATATATATATATATATATATATATGTATATATATATGTTTGTTGCAAAAAAGAAAAAAAAACAAAAAAATTATCCTCGTTTCCCGTCTTTCCTGACCTACAGTAGTCCAAATACAGGCTTTGCTATATTCTGGACTTTTGGAAAGTTCCTGTGTTGCTCATTTCCTTTCTTGGATAGAGGGAGGCTTCTTTGTTCACCAGTGGCAGTGGGGAGCTTGGAGCAGCCTATCTACCCCTCTAGGAATGTTCCCAGCACAAGAATCTGGTAGTCTATTGGCCGTTTTGGGCCAATTTCTAGCTCTTTCACTTTGGCGCGGTTTTTGCACTTGTTACTAATCAGCCAAGCTCCTCGTGGTCCTGCAGAGTGGTGCTAGCAGCAGAGAGGCTAAAAGAACGACTGCTAACCTGATAAAAGTGTTTTTTTCCTGCTACTACCTGGGCGACTGTCTAATCTAGCTAAACTGCAAGTATTTCTGCTTCTTGAACTGTTTTAAACTGTTTAAAGTTGTTTTTGCACCTGCACTTTTAAAGTTTGTCCTGTTTGTTGCATTTACCTGTTGAGGCTACACACTCAAGTGCGCTAGCCTGTGTTACATACTTATTGCATTTTCCTGCTGTTTGTTGCAAAAAAAGAAAAAAAACAAAAACATTATCCTTGTTTCCCGTCTTTCCTGACCTAGAGTAGTCCAAATACAGGCTTTGCTGTATTCTGGACTTTTGGAA
This sequence comes from Protopterus annectens, assembly GCF_019279795.1. Taxonomy (NCBI): domain Eukaryota; kingdom Metazoa; phylum Chordata; order Ceratodontiformes; family Protopteridae; genus Protopterus; species Protopterus annectens. The sequence continues at coordinate 602,320,011 of NC_056743.1, forward strand.
AGTTCCTGTGTTGCCCATTTCCTTTCTTGGATGAAGGGAGGCTTCTTTGTTCACCAGTGGCAGTGGGGAGCTTAGAGCAGCTTATCTATCTCTGGAGGAGTGTTCCCAGCACAAGAATCTGGTAGTCTATTGGCCGTTTTGGGCCAATTTCTAGCTCTTTCAAGTCCCCCTGTATAAAACCCGCTTTAGCGCGATTTTGTGCATAGCACAGCATCGGGCAGCGCCACTTAATTGGGTGTAAACCATTCTTGGCTCCACAAAGTCTGCTCTTCACTTTTTCCCTTAGAACTGATCTAGTTCTCATAATAAACACCCTATTCATACTCTAATGCCTGGCACTTGCTCACTAAAGCAATTATATAAGTCAGCACAAAAGAATTAAAAGCACTACACCCTCACAAACTCCCCTTGAGTACCTTGTTCCCCATTGGCCCTTTTTTCAGTTATAAAGGAATTCCCAATACTATTCTAGCATGTCCAAAGGTCAGTTGTCAATCTCCTCTCCAGTCCAGCTGGTGAATCTGGGAATCTTGAGGCAATGTTACAACTGCCTCATGTACACAGCCAACCCTCTCCTACTCCCAACAAATTCCAACACATGTGAGAGATGCAACCATATAGCCAAACTGAGGCTAAGATCTCTCAACTCAGTACTGGCGTAACCAGTCAGGAGGAGAAGGAAACCACACTCACTACAATTCCAGCCTCACATAGACCTAGACGACAGCAAACCAAACACATAAAAACACAAAAACATACTCGGAGGCTCTAAATAAAAATCTGCCTAAGCAGCAGAGACCTCCAAAGCAGACACCAAAGCAACCGCTACCCCAAAACAAAACACATGCAACACATAGCTCACAAAGCCAGTGTGCCGAACAGTCACAGCCCTTAAGGCTAAACAACACACCTAATACACTTGTAATAGGTGACTATCGTCAGGCACACTGATGTCCCGCTCACCAGGCTGAACAAGGAGAAGGTCATGGTGAGCTGCCTATCGGGCGCTAGGATCCGCTACATAACACAAGCACTCAGGTCACTCCAAGGCAAGTACAAATATGACTCGGTCATTGTCCATGCTGGTGTGAATGACCTGAGACATACCTCCCTGGACTTCATGAAAAGAGACATAGAGGAGCTCTCTGAGCATGCAGCCCAGGCCGGTATGACCCTGATTGAGTAGCATCTTACCCTCACCAAGAATGATGCCACAATATGAAGACAAAATGATCAATTTCAACAAATGGCTTAAGTATTGGTGTCATTCAAAGGGGATCCAATGCCTGTCAGCCTGGGATGACATGCTCAACAAGCCATGATGCTTCGCTAGGGACGGATTGCACCTGTCACCACTGGGGTTCGGATATTGGCAAAGGCTCTTGCCACCCCCATAGTGCCTTTTTTAGGCGAGGCTCAAAAGACAAACCCACCTCCATAGGTATCACAAGGGATAAGAAACTAAGAGTAATGCTACTCCGCCAGAAGTCTAAACCTCAAGATGCACGCACTCGAAACTCTCCTCAGCATGGAGAACACTGATATCTGTGCAGTAACAGAAACCTGGTTCAAGGCTCCCGAGAGCACCCCAGCACTACCAGGTTATACCTCATACCATGCTTTTCGGCCCCAAAACTTGGACCGAACCACAAAAGGAGGGGGAGTATCAATATTCGTCAAAGATACCCACACCTCCAGGTTAGTGGCACAGCACGAAGCATCAGAGACTATCCATGTGCAACTAACAGTGGGTAAAACTGCCTTCCAGTTTATAGCCTGCTACAGACCACCCTCCCAAACCCGGGAACCCCACTCGGCCTTCCTGAGAACACTGGAGAATATAAAGGTCTCTCCAAACACCATTATATTGGGCGACTTCAACTACCCAAACATAGACTGGGAGCATTACTCTAGCTCCTACACCCTAGCCCAAAGGTTCCTAGAATTTATAAACTCAAATGCTATGGAACAACTTGTTACCACTCCCACAAGAGGGGAAAACATACTGGACCTGATCATCACAAACATGGGGACTCTATGCTCCAGACCAGAAGTGTATCCTTCACTGGTAAGATCAGACCATAAACTAGTCTCACTAGATATTCACATCCCGACCCCACCCCGTGCCCAGAAAACCACAGTGAAAAACTTCTCTAAAGCAAATTTCACACTCCTCAAAACTGAGGTGGAATCCTTCAAAGCCCCCGGGCCTGTGGAAAGTACGGCCCAGACCGCAGAATCCTTTATAAACGCATTCTATGAACACCTTCAGGAATGCATGGATCATGCAATCCCAAATAAAACCAAGACCCAATCCTCCAAAGGCAGACGTCCTGTCTGGTGGACCCCAGCCATAAACAAACTATACAATAGAAGGAGGAAACTACTATATGATAGAGCAAAATCCCAAAAAGGGAAGGCATCTCTGATCAGTATTAGCAAAAAACTACGGGCACTCATAAAATCATCTAAGGCGAGCTTAGAGAGAAAAATTGCACAGGACACTAAGGATAATCACAAGGTTTTCTTTAGTTATGTTAGGAACCTGGGTGGGAATTCCCAAATATGCTCAGAATTAGTCCAAAATGACAAAAAATACACCGAACCCACAGACATTGCCAACATCCTAGCTGACAGGTTCAGCGCAAACTTCTCCCCCCCTCCCCACCAAAAGGACAAATATCTATCCCAGCATAGTGCTGCCCTCCCTGACATCTCAGATGCTCGGGTAAGAGCCACCCTCTCCAAAGCAAAAAAAACACAGCGTCAATGGGACCAGACGGTGTCCCGGGCTGCGTCCTACATGAACTCCAAGAAGAGCTAAACCCAAACATAAAACTACTGTTCAATCTCAGCCTTACTACAGGATATGTACCCAAAGAGTGGCGTACAGCAACAGTGGTCCCTCTCCACAAAGGTGGTGCCTAAACGGATCCTGGAAACTATCGCCCCATAAGCCTGACTAGCTTGGTCTGCAGAGCTATGGAAAGGATCATCATGGACCTCATAAATAAAGATATTGGGGACCTACAGACACTGGATCCTACCCAGTTCGGTTTTGTTAAGGGCAGATCCTGCCTCTTAAACCTGGTTGATTTCTTTGAAACAGTCACCAAGGCCATTGACAAGGGGAAGGTGGTCCACACAGCCTACCTGGACCTAGCAAAAGCCTTCGATACAATACCCCACTCGAGCATTATAGATAAGCTCACCAGCTTAAATATAAACCCCTATGTCACTAGATGGGTTGCAAACTGGCTCAAGGACAGAACCCACATGGTTAGAATTGCTGGAGCCATGTCAAACTCCAAACCAGTTACAAGTGGCGTCCCACAAGGCTCAGTCCTGGGACCTCTCTTGTTCGGTATATATTTCTCGGAGGTACAGGTCAACACTGAAGGACTGTGGCTGACCAAGTTCACAGATGACTGCAAACTGGGTGCCACAATAGACTCTCCAGCCGACACAAGCATCCTCCAAAAGGGCCTCATAGAAAAAGACAACTGGTGCCAGAGCCATGGCCTAAAGCTAAACGCCAAAAAGTGTATAGTCATCCCCTTTGGCAAAAACAAAGTGCCCACAAATTACCACATAGGTGGTAATCCATTAAGTACGGAAGAAGTAATTAGGGACCTGGGGACCCAAGTTGATAGCAATCTCTCATTTGACAACCACGTGGCCAAAGTGGTTAGAAAAACATTTCATATAGCCCACCTAATCATGAAGGGATTCACATCTAGATCAGGGGAGGTCATCGTGCCTCTTTACTCATCCCTCATCAGGCCCATAATTGAGTACAATGCCCCTTTTGGGATGTACCTTACCAGACACCTGCAGCAACTGGAAAGACCCCAAAAGTACCTCACCGAGAGGATCAAAGGGCTCAAACAGATGCCATATGCTGCCCGGTTAAAGAAACTCCAGCTATACTCAGTGGCATACCGCCTGCTCAGAGGCTATCTGTGCCCGACGTATAAAGCCATGTCCAACCCAGAATTAATGGACATGCTGCACCTCAGAAAATCCAAATCCCATCGAGCTACGCGCTCAAGAGACTTGATCCTCAGCACTGAAATAAATAGGACATGCTGGAGGGACAGATTCATAACCCAGAGGTTTCCTTCACTCTGGAATAAAATCCCAGTCGAGGTTAGGCAGAGTCCCTCACTCACTCTCTTCAAGAGGAATCTTGATGAGTGGATGTGAAATCGTAGGTTTACCCCAGGTATCACTTCTGTGTCACTGTTAGACAGAGGCACAGTATACTAACCTCGAAAAAGGGTATAGCAAAATTAATTTAAAATGGGTGGCGAAAGCCAAACACACTCTGGCTAGGCTTACAAATGCCCTAGGACAGACAGCCTAGTATGAACCTATGAACATAAATATATATATACACACACACACATTATATATATATATATATATATATATATATATATATATATATACATATATACACACACACATATATATATATATATATATATATATATATATATATAAATAGAATGACAGTAGTGTAAGCTATAGGCATCTTGCACAGCTTCTTGCACTTATTTTCAATGTACATTTTTTTTTTGGGGGGGGGGGGGGGGCAAAAGACCAAAAACCAGGGACACATTTTAAACATTGCTTGTGTAATTTTTGAAAGTTGCTAGAATAAAATGCCATATTACCACCATGCATTTCACTGGCAAGTATTAAACCCAGGACCCTATGCACTACAGTCAGAGCAATATACCACCATGCCAAATCTGCAGTTTGTTTCCTGAAAGATAGGAAGACTGAAACTTCTTAAATGACTATCATTTAATGAATTCAGTTCTCACTTCTCACCTTAGGTGTCAACTCTTAGCACAAAAAACCTGGACAAAGCCAATAAGGGGGAATATAGCTCCAAAATAGGGACACATTTCAAATACTGATCTTTTTAAGTTAGAAAATTGCTAGAATAAAAGGTTTTGTTACCATTTATTTTCTGAAGAATATGAAGTCTGAAATTCAAATGCCTGTCACTCAACCTTCAGTGATTTGTCACAAACATCCTGAAAACCACAGATCTTATGAGGAACAGATGAAAAGTATGGCAGAAATTCACAAGTGGTGGCGGCTAGGGACATTAGGCTCTTTTTACTCTATACCCAAGGTGTATATACATATACACATACACACACACACACACACACACACACACACACACACACATACGTACAGAGAAATCCTTCTAGTTTGACACTGTTCAAATTACAGAATTGAAAGGATAATATAAGCTCTCATTTGAGACTCAAATCCAATATTACCAATTCCTTATGATACTGGCTTCAAGAAGAACACTGATATCAGTGCAGGTTTTTGAGTCAGACTTGTGTGAAGCACCATACTTGTTTCAATCTTTTTTTTCTACCAACAGGGTTGAAGGTCTAGACTTTTCATTTGTCTCATCAGCCGCTGTGAAGGCAGTATCAACAAAACTTCATAGCATGCAACACCTGTGTGCAAAACATCTGCACTAATATGTTACATGATGTTAAAATCAATGCATCACTAGTACTGGCCTTTTGTAATGCAATACCATCTTTTCACAAAGAAACACCTCCACTCAAAAGACTTTACACAAAGTATCTCATGGCACTATATCATGAAGTAATACTACATACACATTTATAGAGTCAGATAAATCACTTAAGAAATATTATGCAACAGTTTTATGTGGTACAAAACTTGAAGGCAAATATTGCACTGTACATTAACTGGTGTGATATTATGGGTGGGCAACATTGCACCAGGTGACACAGCATACAGTACTACCACACAAAATGTATTCCGACGTACTACCTGCCTTACAGAGTATGACATCCTTGTGGAGTGTATATTACATACATTATGGTCTACTTCAGCAAAATCATAGCTCAAAAAAGCAGATATGTAAAGGTAGTCCTTGGACAACAGCAGCCTCAAAGTTATAATCTTCCATCTGAGTGTGGTCCATTCAAGAGAGTGTGGCAATGTGACAATATTTCATTTTTAGTAGAACTGCAAACATCTAAAGTAGGTAGCTTCCAAGTCTGATGTCTGAATAAAATACTATCACAGAGAGCTGCTGTCCTATAGTTGGTAAATTCCAAACAATTTCAAAGGACTTGTGTTTTAGTTATGTACAACAAATCAAAGTTTTCTTGCAAATTTTAAGAATTATGGAAAGTGTTTTGCTTCACCACACACAAACACACTCCTTACTTACCATGCTGCTCTGCCGCCTGTGTATTTCCAAAACCATAAACGCCGTTAAACAGCCAGAACCTAACTCTCCTGCCATAATCTCCAAAACGAAATTCTTCATTGCGACCGGAATCGGATCCTAACTGTTCCTGCCATAATCTCCAGAATGAAGTTCTTCATTGTGACCGGAATCAGATCCTAACTGTTCCTGCTTGCAGCATTTGAACAGCTCTTGAGCGCCAGCCGGAAATGTGTGTAGAGCTCAATTCCTATAGGCTGGTAGCACCGACAATGCTGACGTCATCGCACACGTGATGACATCAGCTGAAACAGCGCGAAATGCAAAAAGACAGTGGAAATAAATAAGAAATGAAGGGGTGCCACTCCATCATTTGGACCTCAAAACTTGGTAAAGAACGAGTAATTTGGGATGGTTGGGAGGTCTGTTGTGGAGGGAGAGGGCTAGGTTTACACTGGTCTGCAGTCAGATTGCAAAAGTACCTTGCTGTGAACCTGCGGTTCTTCTTTACAGAATCTTATACAACCCGGATGAATAGCTTTTGGTTCCCTACACCCCTATCTGCCACCAAGATACTCTTTCTGTCTGGTGATGCTACTAGCGATGTCAGAGATCTGTCTTAAGCTATCTTGGCCACTGGCTATTTGTCTAATTTACAGATCTGTGGTATTCACTACCTTCATAACTATGGAAGTTTGAGCCCCAGCTTCTTTTAGAAGGTCCCCAAAATGTCATCTTTTTAGAAAGGTGCACTTTAAACTAAACACGATGAAGGTTTTCTATTTTTATAAGTGTCCAATGTATAATAGCAGCCTATTTTTTGTATTTTGTGTTCTGTTGCTTTTTTATTATGTTTCATTATAACTTTTTTATTGCTTAGAGCATATCTAGGCTACATAGGCTTCCCTCCAACATAGAAAGGCTTGGGGGGCTCAGAAGCTTACATACAGTCCTGAATACAACAAATCTGTATCTGGACTAGACAAGTTACAGGAAAGGTTGGAAAAGAGCAAACGCGAGCTTTTAAACCAGAAAGTTGAAAGAGATGGAAAAAAATGCCCAAATCTCTCAGAGGATCCTAGGCCTGAAACACTTGTCCTACATGGACAGACTCAAAAAAACTCCTATTACTCTCTTTCTCATATTGCTTACTTAGAGGTGATCTCTGGTTGACTTCAAAGCCATGTCTGACCTAGCTCTGTTAGAAATGCTACATCTAAAGAAAACCCAATCCCTCCGCACCACACGCTCCAGAGACCTCAACCTCATTACCACAATCAACAGAACATGCTGGAGGGACAGGTTCATAACCCAAAGAATGCCCATGCTTTGGAACAGACTACCCATACATGTCAAACAGAGCACCTCACAGGCCCTCTTCGAGAGAGATCTTGAGGAGTGGATGGGAAACAGAAAATTCACCCCGGGGATCACTCCAGTGGCTCTACTCGACAGAGACACTAGGAACTAAGGCCGGGTGGCACGATGCCTGGGTAATCCTATGGACTATGCTTGTAAAGGCTCCAAGGCCATTAGCCTAGTACAACCTATCAAAATGTACGGTGCCTGAGCTTGAGTGCCTTAATAAATTAAGCAAACCTTCAACTTTATGCAGTGAAACAGCAAAAATGGAACTAATGAAATCAGAAGTCATGGGCAGGGTGACAATAACACAAGAGAGTCCAAGATAGTGAAGCAAATGCTCCCAGGAAAAATAAAAGTAAAATATATGTTACAGGCACTTGCATACCATTCCAGTCAATTATGCAGACAGTATGATTATTGCTGGCACACTAACAATGCAGTAAACAACCACTCATCCTTATTTGATAACCTCTTTATTCATCACATTGTTGTAGATACACTGCAAGTTATCCTGTAAGCCGAAAGACAAGACTTGGAAGCCTGTTCTAGAAAGGGCATTTGGCTATCACAAAATGCACACATACACTAGAAGCACAACTGTGGGCAGTCTGGATGACAAGTGATCACCTACTACATGTTTTTCATAAATGGGAATGTGGATAGTCACAGTAAAATTAACATATAGGAGTCAAGTATTACAACACTAAAGCAAGACTAGTTAAAGGTAAAGCAATGCTAATGCACTGGCAAGGTATTTCACACCGAAAGCAATGGTCACCAAACACAGACGTGGTAAACATTCTGCAAATAACACTTAAAGGCACAGTAAAACAAACAAAACTAATGTGACAAGTTCAGTGAAACCAATGCTGTCAGAGTTGTAGACTGAAACAGCAATTTAAAGAAAAACAGTGAAACCAGTTCAATGAGCTGTTACAGTCGCAAAAGAAATTAGAATCATCAGATATTAAATCAGTGAAACAAAATAAAAATAGCATTACCACACTAAGAGAAACTAAAAATGCATGTGTTTTAGTCTTAAGCGTGTTATATTTTGTATCTAGTGCCTATTAGCAGCAGTGAGGCATATATCTGTGTTTAGTGTCTGCCCGTCTATATGTTAAGATAATTTATTTTACATTTGCTCACTGAGCAAGTACACTGGTCTATGGATTCTTTTCAAGCATGACCCCTACGTTTTTTTTTGTTTTTTTTAACAACTGTTAAAACTTGTACTTAAATTAAAACTAAAATATGGCATGCAGACAGATATCAAAATAAATGCATTGTAAACTGCAGACAAAATTTTTTATGATTACAACAGAAATAGTAAGACATTAAGAGAGTGTCAGCACAGTAGAGTGAACAATTAAGTGACACAAACTGAGAAGAACAGAAGAGGGTGAGACAGACCATCAAAGATTACAAGACTGGAGACAACAGTAGTAAATTTAACTATATAATGTCGTACTACATTAACAGTGGAGTCAAATAAAGGTGGAAGAGCATTAACCACAGAGAAATTAGGAAAAGTGGAATACACAGAGATAGCGGAAAGAATAGTCAAGAATATTTTTTGGTATACATACACTTGCCAGTGGTGGTCCTGCGGTAGCGTTGTCGCCTCACAGTAAGACTATGTCCAATTCGATTCTCAGCTAGAGTGTCTTCTGCGTGGAAACATGCGTGAATGGGCGTACCTTCGTTGAAGGTTGTGCGTCAGGCCTGGCAAGTCGGTACGTAAAAATCAACTGCCAATCATTAGCGGACCGGAGTTCCGCTGTGGCGACCCCTAACCGGGAAAAGCTGAAAGACACAAACAAACACTTGCCAGTTAGTATCAATGTAGAGGTCACAACTGGATAAAGCAGAATGCAGACAGTGGTGAAAGTTACAGTGGAGAGAGCAATTGGGCTGCCCAGGGGTATCAGAGTATTTGCATTGCAAACTGAAAGGGTTTGAGTGCAACATTATAAAGGACTGAGCAGGTGCAGTGGTTTTGACTTTGAGGAATTGTGCTCCTGATTGAGGAGGTCAGTATGGAAAAGTATTTCTCAGCACCTGAGTGTGTGTATGAGGGTCTAAACTAGGCGGCTATCACCAGAGTTTCTAATGCTGTAGGAATTATCTCTGAATCAAAGTATGGGGGAGGGTGCATAAACTGTCAATTTAAAGGAGTAAAATGTAAAAGCTTACAAACAGTAATTGTTTGGCAAGTTTATTTTCTAAAGCAAATGTGAAAACTGATGACTAGAACTTTCTGTTGCCAAGATGCTTCTTCAGATGATTACATTTGGGTAATCTGCTGGCAGGTTGCCCTCAGTCGGCCTGAATTCCAAAGTCTTGGGTCCTGCGTCGGTTGCTGTCTTCTCTTCCATGACGTCAGGGGTATAAAACATACAGCCAACGCCATTTTCTTTAGTTTTTCTTGCCCCCAATGTCAGGTGCCCCCAAAAAGGTATATATATATATATATATATATATATATATATATATATATATATATAAAAATACATGCATCAATATAAACTTTACCTTCATCTACAAGCAAATACACCACATACGTTGTAGGAGATAGTGAAGGAAAGAAACTTCAGAATGACAGGGGGATGGGGGAGGGTAACCCAGACTGCAACAGTGAATACACTCTAACATCTACATTTATGGTAAGTGTACACAAAGTACAGTTTTGTACCTACCATAAATGTAGATGTTCGAGTGCTAATACAGCTGCAGTAATCACAGATGGGTTCTCTGCCGACAGGCGGTCCCTCGGTCGGCCGAATTCCAAAGTCTTGGTCCGGCGTCGGTTGTTGTCGCTTTCTCCTCTGACGTCAGTGAGGCCAGAGTATATAAGACACAGCCGACGCCATGTTCTTCAGTCTTTCTTGCCCCAGATGTCAGGTGCCCCAGAAGGAAGGCAATACATAAACTATGCTTATATGAATATATACAAGTAATGCAATATAATCCAAAATAAGTGGTTGCAAGCAAATAAACCAAAGAAGGATAACCCAGTCAGGTTGTATGAAGGGGTTGTTAGGCCCTATGCCTTTACCAAGTGGGGAAGGAGGGAGGGAAACCTGTACTGCAGCTGTATTAGCACTCGAACATCTACATTTATGGTAGGTACAAAACTGTACTATGTTCATCGTGCATACAGCTGCAGTAATCACAGATGGGTAGAGTCCCAAAGCTACGCACAGGGTGGTAGGTGCTAGGAGGAACTGGGTTGAGCCAGAATGCCCTGCAAAACAGCAGTGGCAAAGCCTGCTCTTGTTCTGGAATATAAAGGCAGGTGGTAGTGTTTTGTGAAGGTATGTACAGAACTCCAAGTGGCTGCCTCCAAAATATCTTTGGTAGGAACTCCTCTGAGGAAGGCTTTAGAGGTAGCTGTGGCCCTGGTGGAGTGTGATCTGATACCTGTAGGAACAGATTTCCCATGATAGGAATAACAAAACCGTAGGCAGTGGCCTATCCACTTTGAAATAGTCTGCTTGGAAACTGGCTTCCCTTGAGCCCCTACAGCATAGGACACAAAGAGTTGTTCTGATTTCCTGAAGGACTTTGTTCTGTCCAAATAGTAACGTAGCTGCCTATGGATGTCTAAAGAATGTAGTAGCTTTTCCCCTTTGTTTTGAGGATTGGGGTAAAAGGTAGGAAGGTGTATGGCTTGATTTAAAGCTACCCTGGATACCACTTTAGGCATAAATGATTGGTTGGTACGAAGGGCAACCCTGTCCTGATGGAAAATGAGAAAGGGCTGCACCGCCATGAGGGCCTGTAGTTCCGAAACTCTACGAGCTGAAGTGATAGCCAGAAGGAAGGCAGTTTTCCAGGACAAATATTGCAAATCTGTTGAGGCAGCTGGTTCAAAAGGAGGCAATGTTAACTTTTCTAGTATGTAATTAAGATCCCAGGCTGGTATTGGTTGTCTCCTTGGTGGTCTTATATTCTTAGCCCCTCTGAGGAACTGTCGTAAGAATGGGTGAGAAAATAAAGGAGGATCCGTGTAGAATTCTGCAGAAATGGCTGAGGCATGGATTTTTATGGAAGAAAATGAAAGTCCACTGTTCAGCAGCTCAGCTAGATACTGTAATACCCGAGGCAAGTTCAGTTTTCTAGGGTCCTGGCCTTTTTTCTCATTCCAAGAACAAAACCGCTTCCATTTTGCGGAGTAAGCTTTTCTAGTAGATGGCCTTCTGGCCTCCAAAATGACATCCTGCACATCCTTGGAGAGTAGGGTCTGTTGTGGTGTTAAGGGATTTTCCATGCAGCGAGATGGAGTGTTTTCAGCTGACTGTGAAGAGTTTTGTAGCTGTGCTGAGTCAGCAGAAGAGGCATTAGAGGCAGGGACCAGGCGGGGGTATGTGTTAGGCTCCTCAGCAGTGGGTACCAGTGTTGCCTTGGCCAATCTGGATCAATCAGTATCATCTTCGGTCTGTCTGCTCTTGCTTTCAAAAGCACCTTGGGCAGAAGAGGCAGAGGTGGAAATGCGTAAACTGTCCATGCTGTCCAACTGAATGAAAGGGCGTCCACTCCCCAGGCCTTTGGATGAAAGGTCCTCGAACAAAACTTTTCCAATTGATGATTACTGTGGGAGGCAAAAAGATCTATGTCTGGCCTCCCCCACGCTTGGATTATTTCTGTAAACACCTGAGGATGTAACTTCCATTCGTGTGGATCTGTCATATTTCTGCTTAAATTGTCTGCCAGCGTGTTTTCCAATCCTGGCAGGTACTGTGCTTGAAGTTCGATTTGCCATTCCAGAGCCAAGTTCCAAAGAGTCATGGCTAGTCTGCACAAGGGGTATGAATGTGTTCCTCCTTGTTTATGTACCACATTACTGTGGTGTTGTCTGTTCTTATTAGTAATTGTCCTGGATGCAGGAAGCCCTTGAAAGCTGTAATTGCATTTATTACTGCTAGCATTTCTTTTTGATTGATGTGAAGGTGCTTTTCCTTTTGGGACCATTTGCCCTGGATGCACCTGTCCGTCATTTGCGCCCCCCAGGCATAATCTGAGGCGTCTGTTGTGATAACTTGCTTTGCTTGAGGCTTGCAGAATGGGAGGCCTGTGTTTGCTTGACATGCTTGGGTCCACCATAGAAATTCCTTTTGCGAACATGGGATTATTGGTATTATTGTTTCCAAACTGTGACTGTGTTGAGACCATAGGTTTTTTAGGTACCATTGAAGTTTCCTCATATGCAGCTTTGCACATGGGATTAAAAGAATGCAAGATGCCATGAATCCCAGAGCCTGCAGGATATTCCTTGCAGTAAGCCTGGTACTTTTTTCTAGTATTTTGAAGTACTGAGATAGTTGCCCCTGTTTTTCTGGCGTAAGGTAGGCCATCTGGGTGTTTGTGTCCAAGTTGGCACCCAGGAAAATTATTTTCTGAGATGGTGTTAGCCTTGATTTCTCTTTGTTGATTGTGTATCCCAGAGCATGCATTAACCGTGTCACATATGCCAGATGTTCCAGAAGTACGTTCTTGCTGTCCGCTTGGATCAGGCAGTCGTCCAAATAAGGGTAAATTGTATCCCTTGAAGTCTGCAGTAGGCAATCACTGATGCCTGGCACTTTGTGAATACTCTGGGTGCAGTAGATAAGCCAAAGGGCAATGCAGAGAATTGATAGTGGATTGAACCTGCAAGAAATCTGAGGTATCTTCTGCAGCTTTGTCTGAACTTAAGCCTAAATTTGTATATAGAAAGGATTGGTCATTGAAAGATATTTTTGAAAGGGGTATGGCCGACAGCAATAACATTAGTAATAAACCCAAAGGTAACTATAAGTGTGGAAGATGCACTACATGTAAACATATTTGGACAACGGGACAAAAAATTTTTGTTAACAACTGTGACATTGTAATTAATGGTCATTTTGATTGTTTTACTAAAAATGTGGTGTATTTGGCTAAGTGTCAACAATGCAGGGCATTCTATGTTGGAAAAACCTGTAGAAGGTTTAGGGATAGGATAAAAGAACATATGTTATACATACAACATAAAAAATCTGTAAATGCCCTAGCGAGACACATTATGACCAATGGTAGCCACACCTTTAAGTTTTGTGTGATACAGCAGGTGATTTATGACCTACAAGGTAGAATTACCCAGTTCCATTTAGACATGAGCGAGCTTATCTGGCAACTTAGGCTGGACGCATGTAATAACCCAGGCTTGAATGAATTTCAATCAAGCCTTGGCTTAAAATAAGAAATATTCAAAATATTTAATTTTTAACTGTTGAATATCAGTAGTGTGTGAAGAGGTTATTATTTATATATTCTATATACATATTGAAGTAATTGTAACAAAAAAAAAATAAATAAATAAATAAATAAATAATTTTTTTAAATTTTAAATTAACATTTACATACACACAATACACATGCTTTTAGAATAAATAACTATATATACAAGTGTAGGATGACTTACATTTTTTATATATATATTTTTCAGGCATGTATATTATTTTTTACATACACCATAGCTAGGCTTATGTAGTATGTATTAACTTTGTAAAAGTAAATCAATGAAGCAAACATAGGCAGAAGCTGGTGCTTTTAGGGTTTGGTTTTCAACTCAAACTAAATTAATTAAGTGTCAATTAAGTGTAATTGTTTAATGTGTTTTAGTATATATTAGTGGTACTATGTCACCAATCTGATGAAGTCATTTCCTTGGGATGAAACCTGGGTTATTGGTGATTTTGGTGCTGCTATTTTGGAGTGTTCACTGTTTTTATGCGTTTGGAATAAACCTGCTTTTAACATCTTGGGCAGTTTGGATATCGTTCATTCAGATTATCTTCTGCAGCTTTGTCTGATTGGGACATGCAGGTATGCCTCCTTGAGGTCCAATGTTACCAGCCAAAACCCCTTGCCCAGCATGGGAAGAAGTTGCTGTAATGTGAGCATCTTGAATTTTGGTACGAGTAGAAATGTGTTTAGGATGGATAAGTCCAAAATGGGTCTCCAGTCGGTTCCTTTCCTTGGTACCAGAAAAAGTCTTGAAAAGAAACCTTGACCTTGTTCGTGAGTAGGTACCTCTTGAATAGCTCTCATGCTTATGAGCTTTGAAATTTGTAGTTGTGCCTCTGCCCTTTGATTCAGTGGCAGGTTTGGCATGCCTCTCATTTTTGGAAGAGTGTGGAATTGAAATTTGTAGCCTCTGTTTATAATGTCCAGGATCCATTTGTCTGTTGTGACAATATGCCAATTGCCTGCAAATAATGCTAGCTTTCCTCCCAAAGGTGCTGCCAGCTGAGACATGCTTGGCATGGAAATGAGGGAGTCATTGGGTTTGCTTCCTGTATTGTTGTGCACTGTCCTCGCCACCTCTTGGTGCTGGAGTTTGCCATTGTCGGCCTCTGTATGATCCTTGTGATTGCCCTCTGCCCCTTGTGCGCCTGTATCTACCTCTTTGGGGCTTGTCAGTGGCTGGAAAGGACCAGTTTTTTGAAGGCCAATTTCTGCTAAAACGTGGAGGTTGGACCTGTAAAAAGGCTTTGACAGTTTGCATAGATTTGGCTTTTTCCTCCATTTTCCGTAGTATCTCCTCAGCATTAGTACCAAACAGCACATCCTTTTGTAAAGGAGCATCTAGAAGTTTAGCTTTCACATGATCAGGCAAGTTTTGTTCTCTAAGC
The DNA here is from genome assembly GCF_019279795.1 of Protopterus annectens. Lineage (NCBI taxonomy): Eukaryota > Metazoa > Chordata > Ceratodontiformes > Protopteridae > Protopterus > Protopterus annectens. Next base: position 602,335,275 of record NC_056743.1, read on the forward strand.
CAGGCATGTCTGTGAATGACTGATCCTGTAGCAGCCGCTCTACTTGAGGCCTCTAGGGCATCATAACCACATTGTAAAGTATGTTTACCCACTTGCTCTGCACTATGCATCATATCCTGTAACTCCCTCAAATCTGCACTATGCATCATATCCTGTAACTCCCTCAAATCTGTTTTTTCAGGTTGAGACATTTTATTCCTTAATTGTGATAACAGGAACTGTTGATATTTAAGCATATGAAACTGACAATTTAGGGCCCTCATGGCTAGGGTGGCCGAGGTATATACCTTTTTTCCCCACCTTTCTAAAGATCTTGACTCTCTTTCTGCAGGAAGAGGGTTCTTGGCAGTGGAGGCCTTCAATCCCTTGGGGCCTTGTGAAATGGTTTCAGGGTCAGCATTATGGCTTTTGAAGAGAAATTGGTGAGAGTTAGGTACTCTGTAGTACCTATCAGGTTTGACGGGTGCAGGAGGCAGAGAATCCGGGTTAAGGCAAGCCTCCGAATAAACATAATCAAGTATGTCCAAAACAGGGGGTATCGCCAGAGGTCTGTGTTGAGGTAACAAAAGAAATTCCCTAAGTCTTTTCTTAGAATCTGAAAAGTCTTGGCCTTCCCAATGGAAGTGTTCCCTCAGGGTGTGCAAGGTTTCCCCAAAGGAAAAATCCTCAGGAGGGGATACAGAAGGGATGGACTGCTCTGCATCCGAATCCTCAAAAGGGGAGTAAGAGTGTTCCTCTACATCAGAATGTTCTGATAAAATGGATCCCTGATCAGAAGAGGGAGAATCTTCCTCCACTCTGGGTCTCTTGTCTGGAGGGGGTTGAGAACCTCTGATAAGAGTAATTAAATCCTCAGCCATTTTAAGCATCTGTTTTTTAGGCATGGGACCTGGGGATGGGCCCTGTGCAACAGGCCTCTTGGGATGCCTGGCTGCTTTGGATTTAGTAAAGGCCTTAATAGAAAAAGAAGATGAGGGTCTAAAGACACCATGGGTGGAGGTGGACCTGTCCACATTAGTAGGCTCAACATTAGCAAAGGCTTCGGTGGTTGTAGTCTGGGAAAGGGCCGAGGTTCCAGCGGTCTCGGGTACAGAGGACACCGCCAAAGGAGTGTCGGTAATCAGGGACTGCAAAGGCGTCGCTGAGAACCGGACCACGTGTAGCCTGTTTTGGCGTGGTGTCGGCGGGGACGCGGGCCTCGCATGTCGGTCCTTCTCCTTGCGTTTTTTGGACAAAACGGTAGTCGGAGTGTCCGACGACATCTTATAATCGAAAGCTTTACCAAAATAGTGTTGGGCAAACTCCGCCCGACGCTTAATAGTGTGTTTATTGAAGGTAGCGCAAAAGCGACAGCCCGAGACGTCGTGGTCTGGGCCTAAACAAGGTATGCAGAGGGAATGGAAATCCTTGTGCGGTATTTGCTTCCCACAAGAAATACAATTATTAACTTTTTCTGACATCGGTCTGAGGCAAGAAAAGGTTCCCCAATGGGGTACTTAGCTTTAATGAAGACTTCGGTTTCCAAAATTTTCGTAATTCAGGAGCTGGCCGACTGGTACTTGTGAACTGCTTCTGCTTCGGGCACCGCGCGGCAAAAAAGACTGGAGAACATGGCGTCGGCTGTGTCTTGTATACTCTGGCCTCACTGACGTCAGAAGAGAAAGCGACAACAACTGACGCCGGACCAAGACTTTGGAATTCGGCCGGCCGAGGGACTGCCTGACGGCAGAGAACCCATCTGTGATTACTGCAGCTGTATGCACGATGAACATCTGTACTATGTTCTTCGTGTTTCACTGTTGCAGTCATTACATTTGGGTAGAATCCCAAAGCTATGGTTGGGAGGCTGGAGCTAAACAGCATTAGGTGTGGCCATAAGGCCCTGCAACACTGCAGTGGCAAAGCCTGCCCTGGACTTAAGAATAGAGAGGCAAATGGTAATGGCTTTGTGAATGTGTGAACAGAACTCCAAGTAGCAGCCTCTAGAATGTCTTTGGTTGGTACTCCTCTGAGAAAGGTTGCTGAAGTAGCTGCTGCTCTGGTGGAATGAGACCTAATGCCCTTGGGCACAGGTTTACCATGGTGTAAGTAGCAGAAATGGATGCAGTGGCTTTATCCACTTTGAAACGGTTTGCTTTGAAATAGCCTTTCCTTCTGTTCCTGCAGCATATGACAGTAGCAATTGCTCAGTTTTTCTTAGAGCTTTAGTCCTGCTCAAGTAGAATCTCAGCGGTCTGTGAACGTCCAAGGAATGCAGAATTCTCTCCCCTTTGCTGTGCGGATTTGGATAACAAGTTGGCAGATTAATTGTTTAGTTAAGAGCCACACTGGAAACCACCTTAGGCATAAAAGTAGGACTTGTCCTCAGACACACCCTGTCTGGGTAAAATATGATAAATGGCTCTACAGCCATGAGGACCTGTAGCTCTGAAACTCTTCTTGCTGAAGTAATTGCTAGTAGCAGAGCTGTCTTCCATGATAAGAACTTTATATCAGCGGTAGCAGCAGGTTCAAATGGAGGCAGGGTGAGTTTTTCCAACACATAATTAAGGTCCCATGCAGGTAATGGTGATATTCTGGGGGGGGGGGGGCTTAAATTTTTGGCTCCTCTAAGATACTGCTTTAGTAAATGAGGAGAAAAGATTGGTGGCTCTGTGTTGTAAATGAGCTGAAGTGGCAGAGGCATGGATTTTGATTGATGAGAAAGACAGGCCGTTGTCAAGCATCTCAGTTAAGTACTGTAATATCGGAGGAATATTTGGTTCTGCTGTATCAGTTCCTTGTGCTTTTCAAGCACAGAATCTCTTCCATTTGTCAGCATAAGATTTTCTAGTACTGGGCCTTCTGGCTTCCAAAATGACATGCATCACAGCTTTACTGAGAGGTGTTGTTTGTATGATTACCTGATTAGCCATGCTCCCAGGTTTAGAGTCTGTAGTTGATTGTGCAGGATCGGATTGTTTTGCTGGGACAGTAGTTGTGGTGTTTGAGGCAAGGTACAAGCTGGGTATTGAGACAAGTTCCTTAGGACTGGGTACCAGTATTGGTGGTGCCAGTCCGGGGCAATTAATATCATCTTTGGCTTCTCTTGTCCGATTTTTAGGAGGACCTTGGGTAGAAGAGGCAGTGGAGGAAAGGCGTAAACTAATAGTTTTTTCCAACTGAAGGACAGGGCGTCTACTTTCCATGTTCGTCTGTGATAAGTCCTTGTGCAGAATCTTTTAAGTTGATAATTTAGAGGAGAGGCAAATAGATCCATGTCTGGGCTCCCCCATTTCTCTGTTAGCATGCTGAAGACTTGTGGATTTAATTTCCACTCGTGAGGATCCATAAGGTTTCTGCTTAAATCGTCTGCCAGGGTGTTTTGTTTTCCTGGCAGGAATTCAGCTTGACGATGTATTTGGTAGGTCAAAGCTGTGTCCCACAGTGCCATGGCTAATCTGCAGAAGGGGTATGAGTGTGTGCCCCTTTGCTTGTTTATATAGCACATGACTGTGGTGTTGCCCGTCTTTATCAGTAGTTGTCCTGGATGAAGTAAGTCCTTGAAGGCTGTTAGGGCATTTTGAACAGCTAGCATCTCTTTCTGGTTGATATGCAGATGCATTTGTTTTGGTGCCCATATGCCCTGAATGCATCTTCCTGCCATGTGGCCCCCCCCAGGCATAATCTGATGTGTCTTGTTAAGGTTTGGCTGGCAGGGGGTAGAGTGAAGGGCCGTCCCATGTTTTGGTGACAGGCCTTTGCCCACCATAGGAACTCCTGTTGCAGGCAGGGAATGAGAGGAATCGTTGTTTCCAGACTGTGTGAATGTTGCCTCCATAAACTTTTTAGGTACCACTGAAGTTTCCTCATATGCAGTCTTGCATATGGAATTAGTAGGATGCAGGATGTCATGAAGCCTAGAGCCTGCAGAATTTGTCTTGCAGAAGACTGGGTTTTTGTTGCCATCGGTTTGAAGTAAGTAGTCAGTTGCCTTTGTTTGTCTGGCATAAGGTAAGCCATATGGGCAGTTGTATTCAAGCTTGCACCCAAGAATGTTATCTTTTGAGAGGGTACCATTTGTGATTTCTTTTCATTTATAGTGTACCCTAGGCATGTTAGAAGCCTTTTCACAAACGCCAGGTGTCCAAAGAAGAGTGTCCTTGTTATCTGCTTGAATGAGACAGTCGTCCAAGTAAGGATACATTTGTATACTTTTTTGTCTGCAAAATGCAATTACTGGTACCAGGCACTTTGTAAAGACCCTGGGCGCAGTAGATAAGCCAAAGGGCAGTGCAGAGAATTGGTAATGCATTAAGCCAGCCTTGAATCGGAGGAATCTTCTGCACAATTGTCTTATTGAGACATGCAGGTATGCCTCTTTTAGGTCTAATGTCAACAGCCAAGCATTCTTGCCCAGCAGGGGCAGAAGCTGCTGCAAAGACAGCATTTTGAATTTTGGAATGTCCAGGTATGTGTTCAAAATTGATAAATCCAGTATTGGCTGCCAGGCTTTGTCCTTTCTGGGTACCAAGAACAGTCGAGTAAAAACCTTGTCCTTTTTCCTGTTCTGGTACTGGATGAATGGCCCCCATATCCATGAGACGTAACCTGTTTCTGTGCCTCTGCCCACTGACTTTTGGGCAGATCTGGCCAACTGTTTGCTATTGGCAGAGTGTGGAAATGGAATCTGTATCCCTGTGATACTATGTTTAGTATCCACTTGTTCTGGGTTATTAACTGCCAATTTTGAGCAAAAAGTGATAATTTTCCCCCTAAGGGTGCTGTCAAAAGTTAAGTGCTTGGTGTAGGCAGAGGGAAGTCATTGGGACTGTTTTCTGTAGGTTTGCGCTTTATCCCCCCCTGATTTGGAGGCAGATGTGCCTTATTGCTTTGACCTGTAAGAATCTTGCGCCTGGTATCTGGAACCCTTTGAGCGTCTGGATTTGCCCCTCTGAGCTCTGTCTGACACAGGAAAGGACCAATTTTTTGTAGGCCAGTGTCTACTGAATCTTGGTGGCTGCACATGCAATAAGTCTTTAACAGTTTGCACAGACTTAGCTTTGTTTTCCATTTTCTTTAAAACCTCCTCTGCCTTAATCCCAAACAAAGAATCATGCTGTAAAGGTGCATCTAGCAATTTAGCTTTAACATGATCAGGCAGATTTTGTTCCTTTAACCAGGCATGCCTCCTAATCACAGATCCAGTAAATGTGGCCCTGCAGGAGGCCTCTAAGGAATCAAAACCACATTGCAAAGTATGCTTTCCAACTTGTTCAGCTGCATGCAATAATTCCTGCAATTCTTTATTTTCTGCACATTCTGAAATCAACATAATTTTCTGTTTCAGCGATCCCGTAACATGTTGTTGATACTTAAGCATGTGAAATTGACAGTTTAAGACCCTGACTGCCAATGTTGCAGATGTATAAACCTTTTTCCCCATCTGTCAAGTGCCCCTGAATCTCTGTCAGAGGGGGTAGGGTATTTGCTGTTAAGGCCTTAACTCCCTTTGGACCCTGTGAAATAGTTTCAGGGGCAGCAGCAGGGTTTCTAAATAAAATTTTATGCAAGTCAGGGACCCTGTAATATCTGTCAGGCTTACTGGGAGCCGGAGGTAAGGAGTCAGGGGTCAGGCTTGACTCCGAAAACACATCATTCACAATGTCTAAAACAGGGGGAATGGCTAAAGGCTTGAGCTGAGGGAGAAGGAAATCCCTGAGCCTCTTTTGTTTCTGAGAAGTCTTGACTCTACCAGTGAAAATGCTCTCTCAAAGTATGCAAGGTTTCTCCAAATGAATAATCCTCTGGAGGAGATGCAGATGGAATAGACTCCTCTGCATCAGAATCCTCACAGGGAAGTATAGATAATTCGTGATCAGAAGAGGAATCAGAAGAAATAGAAACCTGATCTGAAGATTCATAATCAGTGTCTTGCCTAGGCCTCATATCTGGAGGGGGATGGGTACCCCTGATCAAGGTAATAAGGTCTTAATCAAAATGGCTGATCTGTTTTTTAGGCATAGAGGCCTGTGCACATAGCTCAGGCATCTTTTTTTAGTTTTAGAAGTTGTCTTTGCCTTTGGTTTTGCAGCTGTATGTTTGATATATAAATGTTGAGGTCTGAATACACCCTCAGAAGCCGGTGCCTGCTCAGTGGCTCCGGACCCATTCGAGGGAGATACATCCGTCGGTCCAATACCTTGAGTATCTTGCGGCATGCCAGACACCACACGGGTGTCGGTAGAGGCCTGCGACTCGAAGGTAGTGGGTATCAGGGGCTGTGGAAGCACCCCACTGAGTACCGGCGACTGGCTTAGGAGAAGCTTTGTCATCGGTTTTGGATCTCGACTGCCTTTCTCTGTCCTTTTCTTTGAGTTTTTTGTCTACTCCGGTAGTCAGATTGCTATCCAATGACATTTCTGGGTAGTTAAATCTGTTTCCAAAATATTTTGATGTAAAAATATACAGACACTTAATAGTGCTTTGGTTAAATCTAGCACAAAACTGACAGCCAGGCACGCTGTGATCAGGGCCTAAGCAAGAAATACAGTGTTTGTTTGTCTTTCGGCTTTTACCGGTAAGGGGTCGCCACAGCGGAACTCCGGTCCGCTAATGACTGGCAGTAGATTTTTACGAAACGCTGAGGTGCCAGCTCTATGCTCAACCTTCAACTAAGGCACGCCCATTTACACGCACATATCTTTCCAACGCTACTCAACCGGGGGAGGACATTCAGACTCCACACAGAAGGCACTCACAAGCCCAGCCGAGAATCGAACGGGAGAACCTCTTGCTGTGAGTTAACAACACTACCGCCGTACCACTGCGGCATCCTGGAAATCCTTATGAGGTATTTGCTTCCAACAAGTAATACAATTAACTTTTTCTGACATCGGTAAAAAGCAAGAAAAAAGTTTCCCCAACGGGGTACTTAGCTTTAGTAAAGACTTCGGTTCTGAAACTCAAACTCTAATATTTCAGTAGTCGGCAGACCGGCATTGGAGAAATGCTTCTGCTCCGGGCACCATGCGGCATGAAAGACTAAAGAAAATGGTGTCGATTGCATGTTTTATACCCCTGACAAACTGACGTCATGGAAGAGAAGACCGCAACCGACGCAGGACCCAAGACTTTGGAATTCAGGCCGACTGAGGGCAACCTGCCAACAGATTACCCAAATATAATGACTGCAACAGTGAAACACGAAGAACATCAGCGGTTTATATTATCACAGCTAATGCAATCCAAATGTCATGCGCTGGCATGTCTTAATTTTCTATGCAGAGCTTTTGCATAATTTGGAATTTGCAGTGTTCTCAATAAAAACAAAGCCAAGAAAATCATCATTACTGCTGTCCTGTGGAGCAAGCCAACTGGATACCAGTCACAGCTTGAGCAACTCTCAATTTTTCGCATACTAAAATTAACAGTTACTGTACCCCACTGAGGCACAAATTTAATACAATAACCTCATCCTGTAACCTAACAATAAACGTGAAGGAATCTCCAACAGTAAACAACCACTTTAAACCTAAGTCATGGAAGAAAAAAGAGAGGAAACTAACTCCAGCAAAATGAAATATTCCACCTGCAGACATCAAAAATGGAGAATATTCTAACTTTAGAAATAAGTAATCAGAACAACTAAGACAGGCTAGCAATTGCTACTGTTTTAGAGACAGCTGTTAATTAGAAAAACTAATAAACAAACCTACAATACATGTACATCCTTTCTACTGCACCCTCTTTTGTCTAAGCCACTTGCAGCACTTGTATCAATCTTCCCTCAATCCATTTTGACCAATGCATTCTAGTACAGGGGGATCCCCAAGCTAATATTCTCAGACTGATTATCCTGAAATCAACCAACCTATACATTAACAGTTCTTTTCCAAATCAAAAAGCTATGTTTCTAATGTAAATTAAAATTAGGAGGCATGCAAATTTGTACACATTGCAAGTTTTGAACTCTTGGATACGTCTCATTTATCTGAATTTGTGTCAAAAACTTAATGTAAAACCAACTATTTAAGTGTTTGTATATTAGATGTATGCAGAAAATTGGAAATGGCCTTTCAAACACTGTGCTTAAGTTTTGCTCCCTAGTATGACTGAAAAGGGTCCCAAGATTAGTACACCTTTCTTTTAAACAAATTAAACTCAAATAAAAATCAAGTGCTTGTAGACACTGGACATTTTTTTCTGGGAACGGGAACATAGCTCATACTGATCAGACTGGAAAACTGACAAAATAATTAAAGTTGTTTAAATTTTCATAAAATAATTGATAACAGAATTATGGAAAGTAGACTGGGAAAAAATCAATCAACACAAAAGCAGTGAAGTGCCCCTGTAAGGCTCCATAATACTAAGCAAACCATATTGGGATAGTTTAATAGTGTATTTTTAAAACTATAAAATGGTTTAACATAAGAACATTAAGTTATATGTTATTCTGGATCAGAGTGAGAAACAAAATAAAAGGATAAAAGCTATAGAAATGTTAAATATGCTGCCTTAAATTAGCAGAGAAAATCATAAAGGAAAAAATGGGATGAAGGAAAGCAAGTGTTTAACCTGTAGGTCACAAAGTGCCTTCTGTATCAGGGTTTAACACACTTATTAAACCAGAATTTTAACAGTGGCATGGGTACACTTATATTAACAGAAAATAAAAAATTGTAGTGATGTTTTTCATTTTTATCCAATATAGGTTTTCTTTTTTCACATTCACTCCCACATTACATAAATTGTTTAATTTCTAACTTCCCATAAAACTCACACATCCTCTTGGGTATTAGTCTCATGCATTGTTTCCAAAAATTCAGTTTATTTCTATGTAATTTGATCTCTTGTTTTTTCAAAAGATCACATATCTAGTTGTTTCTCCCCTTTATAATATTCAGTATTTCAATTACAGTTGGCTTAGATTTTGATTTCCATTTTCTAGCAATTGCTTTTTTTGGCAGCCAATAGCATTTAACTCATTAAGGCCTTACTATCACTTCTGTCTTTCCCATCACATCTCCAGCATTTGCTATCTACATGTTGCAAACTTCAATGAAGTCTGCTTAGGTTATAAAATTACCCATGTGTAGATCGAGTGTATTTTTCCTAGTCAGCCACTATAGCTAGATAGCATGTGAATATAAGTAATGAGCAAGTGCAAGAACAGCGCCATTTTGTACAGTCAGAGTGAATGCAGTCATGGAGATGCACATGTGAGTGTGTTTCAAATAATGAGCGACTCAATAACTTAAATTACAAGTTCTAATTACAGTTCCTGACATGTTTATGTACAATAAATATCCTGAACCCATAGACCGCTTCATCGTATCTTTTGAATGCATGAGACAAGCAACATGGTGCCAGTATGAGATACGAAGTTGAAGAAACACACATGCCAAGAGACACGCAGTTAAAAGTGGAGAAATACACTGGAGTGAACTTGCAAACAGGTCAGCAGTCATTCAAAGGTATTTAAACTCATTTAAATGATTTTTTTCAGTTGTCATACATTTGGTGAAGCATTCAAAACATTTGAAATAATTAACGGTGATAAATTAGATGTCCAAAACTGCAACATATTGATAAAAGTATTAGAGGTAAATACAAAAGTGTTCAAAATAATTTCCAAAGTGTTAAAATATAAGAAAAGGCTAAAACTACCATATTTTTTTGCAAAGTACTACATTTTCGCATTAATTAAAGCTATTCGAAGTGTCTGAAGTTTCTGGAATGTTTGCAGCGTCAAAGTGAAGCCTTTTCAAAATGATTGTTATGCATTCAAACATAACTGAAAGTACCCAAGTCTAAGCCGAGGCCAGACCCAGACTTTGGAATCCGGCCGACCGAAGGGCTGCCTGACGACAGGACAACCCATTTGTAAGGACTGCAGATGCATCCTTGAAGGACATCTGAAAGTACCCAAGTCTATGGTCGTGTTTAAATGTATTTTCTTAAGGCAGGCGAATTTTGCAGACCTGAACCGCTCATGTTTGATTAACAATATTGCTAAGAATGGGTGTGTGTTTGAACACAAATATGTTATTCTCATACAGGCTGCATTTTCTGATAAAGATGCAAACCCTTCACAATTCTTAATTTAGCAGACTCATAAGCCACTGAGAGGGAATGAGAAGTTATGTACCTACCATAATGTTCCATGTTAGTTATCTTCTCTCGCCTTCTTTCTTGCTGGATGGGTTCGGAGCCGATCCTCGGCTCCGACTCGGCCACTTACTAAAGCTCGAGAGCTAATTTTACCGGCTCGAGGCAATCCTATATCCCATGATGCAAGGCGATAACTACCCAGATCTCGTTTGGTAGCTAAGGAAAAATTATGCAATATATTCCTCCAACTGGAGAGGAGGAGGAAGGGGCAAATAATCCCTCGAAAAAGACCAACCTGATCTAGTGACACTAGTAAGCTAATTAGCTGAAAAAATTGGATCAGGACTCTTCAAGGGAGAGGAACAATCTTCTCGGTCTGACCAGGCTAGGAGGATGGTGGGCGGGACGCAAGAAAGAAGGCGAGAGAAGACAACTAACATGGAACGTTATGGTAGGTACATAACTTCTCAATGTTAAGTTGTCAATCTCGCCTTCATTCTTGCTGGATGGGACCGCGTCCCTAGCACCTTTATCCTGGGTGGCTCACTGGAACAGACTCTTGAGAACGGTGGAACCAAAATTTGCTCTGTTTCTGCAGGCCAAGTTCAATTTGTAATGCGAAACAAAGGTATGAGGAGAGGCCCATGTGGCTGCTGCACAAATAGTGTCTATTGGAAGTCTAGCCTGAAAAGCTGTAGATGTAGCTAGTGCTCTAGTTGAATGGGCTTTTGGCCTAGAAGTCAACTCTTTACCTCTGAGTTGATAAATGCATGTAATCACAGAAGACAGCCACCTAGATAGGGTTACCTTGGATACCGGAAGGCCTTTCCTGTTCTCTGCACAGGATAAAAACAGTTGATCAGATTTCCTAAATTGTTTGGTTCTGTCCAAATAATATCTGAGTTGGCGGTGAACATAGAGATAATGTAGTTTTTGCTCCGCTCTATTAGAATAATTTGGGAAAAAAACTGGAAGATCAATAGATTGATTTAAGTTCGTCTGCAATGCCACTTTGGGTAAGAAAGACGGTTTAGTCCTTAGAGAAACTCTGTCTTAGTGGAAGATTAAGTAGGGAGGACAAATGCAGAGGGCATGAAGCTCAGATGCTCTCCTGGCAGAAGTAATGGCGACCAGGAAGAGTGTCTTCCAAGAAAGAAATTTCAATGAACAGGTAGCCGCAGGTTCAAAGGGGGGAAGAATCAAGGATGTTAAGATTAAATTTAGATCCCACTGTGGTGGGGGGGGGGGGGTCTCTCATCGGAGGCTTAAGTAAAAATATACCTCTAAGGAATGCCTTGCAAAGTTTATGGGACATGATGTTGTGGTCCAACAAGCCGATATGAAAATTAGAAATGGCTGCCAACTGAACTTTTACTGTGGAGGAAGAAGATCCTGAGTGAAATATTTCTGCTACGAAGTCCAAGACCGAATGAATCGGAGCAGTAAAGGGATCTATGTTCCTAGCTTTTGACCAGAAGGAGAAACGTTGCCATTTACTAGTGTAAATCCTTCTGGTGGAAGATTTAAGGGAAGCTACTATGATATCCCGGACGGGATTATAAATCATAGGAAGCCTGGCTAAGGATGGAAGTGGAGCAACCAAGCAGTGAGGTTGAGAGAAGGTATGGATTGGTGCAGCTGCCCCGACTGGTAGGTCAGAAGATCTGGAACCGGGTCCAGATGCCATGGCTGTACCAAAAGATAATGATGCAGGAACGGAAACCATATCTGTCGAGGCCAATAACGGGCAATGAGAATCATCTTGGCTCTCAAGGCGGTTGCTTTCTGAATTACTTGTGGTATTAGTGGAAAGGGAGGAAAGGCATAGAGAAGTCCCCGGGGCCAATCTTGGATTAGAGCGTCTCTGGGGGGATGGCCTGGAAGGGGGAAGAGGGAGAAGTCGTCGAGGCATTTGCTGTTTTGAGGCGTAGCAAAAAGATCGCAGCAAGGAAGGCCCCACTTCTGAAAAATCTCTTCCGTCACAGATTGTTTGAGAGACCACTCGTGAGGCATGAGAATAGCTCTGCTCAACCTGTCCGCTATGATGTTGGACTTGCCGGGGATATGCGTTGCTATCAGAAACCGCTGAGAAGAGATTGCCCACTGCCAAAGTCTGAGTGCCTCTCGACACGGGATAGGACTTGGTTCCGCCCTGCTTGTTGATATACCACACTACGGACATATTGTCCGTTTGGACTGCAATAGTCCCCAGGGGAAGAGAGTCGTGGAGGGCTTGCAACGTTAAAAGCACTGCTCTCATCTCCAGGACATTTATATGCAGGTGGCATTCGAAAGGTTGCCAAGTGCCATGGACCATCCTGCCCTGATAATGCCCCCCCCACCCTATCAGGGAGCCGTCCGATGTAACCCTGGCGACCGGGGCGGGAGGAACAAAGGGTCTGCCCTGATGGACTTGAGGGGACAATATCCACCAGGTCAGATGCCTTTTGCAAATTGGAGTTATCATGATCCTGACACGCATTGGAAGTCGTTGAAAGGACCATTGGGCGAACAGCATCCACTGTAGGAGACGCATGTAAAAGCGGGCAAGGGGAAGAAGTGTTATGGCGGCCGCCATAAGACCCAATACTTTCAGGGCAAACCTGGCCTGAATTTTGTCGCTCTGGAGAAGCACATGGATGTGGTTTTGAATATCCAAGATCCTTTGGTCTGTTAACTTCGCTGAAAGTTGTACGGTGTCCAAATTGGCACCTATAAAGGTAATAGATTGACAAGGCGACAAGGCAGATTTTTTGAAATTTATAGAGATCCCTAGCCCTCTGCAAATGTGAATGGTGTAATCTCTGGCTTGGAGAAGTTGATGCCTGGTGGTGGCAGTGAGGAGCCAGTCTAGATATGGAAACACCTGGAATCCTTGACATCTCAGGTGAGCCGTAACCGCTGCCATACATTTGGTGATCACTCTGGGGGCTGTAGCGAGTCCAAATGGCAGGGCTCTGAATTGGAAGTGACTGGCCCCCAGCCGAAAGCGGAGAAACCTTCTGGAGCGCCTGTGAATTTTGATGTGATAGTACGCATCCTGAAGGTCCACCGAGCACATCCAACTGTCCTTGCCCAGAAAGGGTAGAATGGACTGAAGCGTGACCATCCGGAATCTTGTTTTCTTTACAAACTTGTTTAGTTTGCTGAGATCTAATATTGGTCTCCAGTTCCCTGTCTTTTTTGGTACTAAAAAGAACCTTGAGTAGATTCCAGATCCTATTTAGTCTGCTGGGACTGGCTGGATGGCTCTTTTTGCTAGCAGTTTTGATTTCTCTGGTACTGCTAGATCCCTTAGACCGGGTGGAACGTCTGGAAGGGTTCCCTTTTGCTGAATTGGGGTTTGGATAAAGGGAATTTTGTAACCCTCTTATATGATCGACTCTACCCATTTGTCTTTTGTCAGAGAGAGGCTCCCTGCTACCCTGATTCTGCGGACCCCCTCTGCCCCTAGGGCGGCGTCTGTTGTTCTTACCCCCTCTGCCTCTGGGGGTAAACTGACCTCGTGCGTCAGGCGTGACTCCTTGAGATTTGTGGAACCACATTTTCCCTCCCTTCTGACCTTTTGGGTAAGGTCATGAAGGGGTGGAGAAACGGACTCCTACGGCAGAAAGAGTCTTGCCATCTTGTTCGCATCTAGTCAAGGTGTCTTTCACTTGAGGTCCGAACAAGGTCGAACCATCAAAAGGAGAGTTTGTGAAGGACGCCTTGAAGGGGTCTGCAAAATTACAAAGCCGCATCCAGGAGTGACGCCTTAAAGCCACTCCTGTGCCTGTGGCCCTACTCGCTCCATCGGCTGCATATGAAATGAGCCGCATGGAGGAGTTAACAATAGAGTTTAGGGTTCCTAGCTGTGAGTTAATCTTATCATGGGACCCAGCAGCTGACGGATCCTGTAAAACTTCTCCCAACTCTAAGAACATCTCTTTGAAGGCGGGTGAAGTGACACAAGTAGTTCAGCGACCGCATGGCAAAGGTCGCTGAAGAAAATATCCGCTTGCCGTACCTATCCATAGTCCTGGAATCCTTGTTAGGAGGATGGACAGGTACTGAAGGATCAGCTAGTTCCTTCTTGGTGGCTGCAGCCACCACCATGGCATCAACCGGGACACCTTTTGTCAAAAATTGCCTATCAGGTGGGGCCGTGATGAATTTAGAAGGCCTCCGAGGAGTGTGTTCCACCAAATCCGGGGCCATCCACGCCTTCCGAGCCACCACGTCCATAAGAGGGTCGAAAGGCGGAGACACCCAGGAGGTGGAGGGTCGAGAACCGAACGCCTCCAGGTATACCGACTTGTCCTCGGAAGGATTAAGGGAAGGCCAGTTCCCCCTCTGCTTAGGAGGTCAAGGATGTCTGAGAAAGAGACATCCTCAGAGGGGGACCTTGGGGATCCCTCAGACTCATCCAAGTCAGTATCGGATGTAAGACTCTGGGGAGTCTAGATGTTTCCTCTTACATGTCCTCTTACGCGGAGGCTCACCTGATGGGTCAGAAGAAGCCTCGGAAGAGGAAGATATTCCCAGTGGGGAAACCTGAGGCGTTGGATCTCTGGGTCCGGGAGCAAGAGAGTGGGAAGAGACGTCAGCAGGCACTGTAGTGGGAGGAGCTGATGGAACTGACCGTTGACTACGCCCTGGGGCTAGTACACTCCTCATCACCTCGAAGGCTCCCCCATCAGAGAGGCCAGAAGGCTCCCGCTCCAAAGAGATAGGAACCCCAGGCCGCACAGACAGGGACGGCTCCGAGGCTGATGTCGGGGCTGAGCTCACCAGCGCCAAAGCTCCGAGAGGGAGAATGGGGTCGGACAGGGGTCCAATGCCACTCGCCCCCTTGGAGCCGACGAGAGAGACCAGACACCCAGATCCCTCCAACGAAGGCATCAAGGAGGAGATCGGAGCAGAGGACGACGGAGCCGAAGGGGTAGGTATCAGCTCCAAAGCCACAACAGTCATGGCTCCGAGGAGCTCCGGCTCCGAGCTCTGTAGGAGAGTCGAAGGAGGAATGTTAGGTGGATGTGTAATAGCTACTGTCTGATTAGACGGGCTATGGAGCATTTGGGCCAATGCCTGAGACTTTAATAGCCTACTCACCACTCTCTCAAGGTCGTGGTCAGACAGCCTGGACGACCGAGAAGGCCGGCTCTGATGGCTCCGCTCCGAGAGCAGGGGTGATCTCGGAGCCGAATGGATGGACTCCAGCGAAGGGGATCTTGATCTTTTTCTGGAGGTGGGTGGAGCCGAAGGAGCCGAGGATACGTCTGCTCCAGTCGGAGCCAACAGTGAGTGCATAGATTTAGCGGTATCGGCGCTGGGTGGAGCCGATACTGTAAGCTGTGACACAGAAGGATCGGCTCCGGCCGGAGCCGATCTCGTCACAGAAGGCGAACCAGTAGCCGATGGCTTAGGGCTTGGAGCCAAAGGCTTTGCTGGTTTCGAGGGCTTCCCCGGAGCAGACTTAGTTGGGGAGCTCTCAGGCTTTAATAAGCCCCTCAGTATTAGTTTATTTCTGCGCTCCTGCAGGACTCTTGGGCTGAAGGCGTGGCAGACAGAGCAAGAGTCCTGCAGGTGCAGAGGTCCCAGGCAGTAAACACAAGAAGTGTGACCGTCTGTCAGAGACATTTTCTGACAGCACGAGTCACACTTCTTGAAGCCCGAGACCTTTGTGTCCTTCGACATAACGGTGTCGAGGGATCACCAAGTACCAAAAACACACACACACACACACACACACACACACACAATAAACACCCAATCCAAATAAAAAATAAAACAGGGATACAAACAAACCCAAACACCACACAGAATCCCTGACGACAATTAGGAAAGGGGGAGGCTTAAGGCCTAACTTAGGGGAAGGGATAAATAACTGTGGATAAGTGGAACCACTACTAACAGGAGATAGGGTTAAAAATCTAACCGTTAACAGTTAAGAATAACAGTAGTGGACTACAACGAAAAGGCGTGACAAAGTCTGAAAAATTGAAAACTTACCAGGAGCCGGTAAAAATGCACCTCGCAAGCGAAAGCGGCAAACGAGATCTGGGTAGTTATCGCCTTGCATCATGGGATATAGGGTTGCCTCGAGCCGGTAAAATTAGCTCTCTAGCTTTAGTAAGTGGCCGAGTCGGAGCCGAGGATCGGCTCCGAACCCATCCAGCAAGAATGAAGGCGAGATTGACAACTTAACATATTATATTTTCTTAGGGTATGAGAAACCGCAGTTTTCTCCCACTGAAAACATTGGCTCATTCTGGAAATAGTCAATATCTTGAGGAGAAAATATTGCACCTGACCCCTCACTATCCACTATAGATTCCATTTCTTGAACATTTTCAGGGAAAGTTTTTTTTTTTTTTTTTTTAAACCAGAAACTACCTTACAAGTAGGGTCAAGAACGTCCACCAAACCTTGATCCACATGCCAAATAAATTACTCTTGTTCAGAGTAAATGACACAGGAGAAGATAAATATTGAGTTTTCTCTATCTCATAGGAAATAATGGAAAAAAGACCCACAACTGTCAGCTACAAACTTCTTCAGGGATGGGCACAATTTTCTGGCTAACCAGAGAAACATTCTCTGCTCCTTTTCCCATGAAAAACAGCAGTAGTTCACCCATGCCCACTTTGGGAACACCCAATATTTGCAGAGGAGCAGCAAAACGACGACAGTAAATCCACCAAGGCTAGCATCCTGTTTGGATGCATATAGCTCTCAAAATAAGTCCCAAAAAACAAGAAACTTGCTTTGAACGTGTTTAATAAAAGAGAGAATAAAAATAAAAATAAAAATGTAGATATATAAAGTCCCTTTTTTCAACAAACGATAAGCACTTTTGAATTATTCTTCCTCAGATCATAGTAAAACACGGGGCAGTCATTCGCTTAAATGAAAAGTAGCTGTAATTAATCATCGAATGAGATTATAATAGATGTAAAATGGACCAATCAATCGTAGAATTTTTCCATCTGTTTTACACAGTTGAAGCCAATGACAGTCATTTATCCGTGACACACCTCCTTTCCACTTTATGAAGTCAAAATCTTATTTTGTATGTAAATTAGCTGAAGAAAATGGCCAATGGACGCTTTCAACATGCGGCAATTGCCAAGCACAGTACGAGTCATTTGTATTTTCATGCTATTTTACTAATTTAACTTTTACAAGAGCATAATAGCATAAACATTAGAAAAACATCGGAAAACAGGCCCAAAACACCCAATTGCATATATCTTCGTATCAGCTATAAAAGGGAAATAATCATATATAAAACTAACAAATCACTTCTCTTAAAATCGATCACATATGATGTAATATTTCCAGCCTAAACGGCATTACAAACTTAACATGAACTAATTTTTCAGCCTCGTTCGTAGATCCCAAGTGTTGGTCTGTTTCAAGTTATATTTTCATTTTGTATGTAAATTAGCTGTTATAGATAGCCAATTGGGGCTCTCAAAATGCAGCAATGGCCAATCATAAGGATCAATCGTAAATCCATGTTGCTTCACTACGTCAACTAAAACGTAAACATTAAAGAGGTGTGGAAAAGCAGGACCAAAGTCCCCAATTACATTTTTCCTTGTACCTATTATGAGGGTGAATTTATTAGATGAAGATAACCAATCAGATCTTTTAAAATGTAAAAATCACCAATCACGCATGATTTGGTTTGACCAGACCGTGCTGTGTAATGTAGTCAACATAAGCAGATCTTTCAGCCTCATTCATAGCTCCCGAAGTCAGTCCATTTCAAGACGCATTCTTTCAAAATGCTCGTATCAATTTTTCAAATTTTAACTGATTCATAACATGTTTGCAAGGTGTTAGCTATATCCAAGATATGAAATACTTGTGTAATAGATATCAGCTTAATACTATTAAAGATCACGTTTCTTCTTATGTGATATTGCAAAACTTTTTATGGAATTCGTGTATCTATCACTGTCGGTTTACATCACCCATCAATCAACCAGCATTTTCTAGCAGGGATTAAAATAGGTCAACACTGCAAATTAGCTCAAGATATAGCGACTAGTCTACCCCTCCATAAAGGGATCAACGATTAGTGCAAGCTGTCCAATCAGACGATAAGACAATCAAATGGATAAAAATATAGATGCAAAAGTCATCACTTGAAAGAATCAACATAAGTGAATATAACAATCTTTTTCAAGATATCATTTTTCTATAAAGGATCCTACGATGGATACAAAACTTGATCAATCAATAATAGGTCTCCTTTAAAATAATTTATTTTCTGGTTTTGAAGTATAAAAACAAGATCCAGCTGTTCAAAGTCTCTCTGTAGGAGGCCAGTCATCTGTATAGTATTACTATTATTTTATGGTCGATCTTCTCCTTTTCAGGACTGGTTTCAGAGGAATGATGCTGTTTAATCCTGAATATTGATCAGCTCTTAAGTTAATTATCCATTTGGTTTCGCCTATTTCATTTCCATTTTCAATATCTCCTTTTCTCAAATCAGCATATATGATCTCAATAACTTTAAATAGAAATGAATGACCTCTATTCATATCGATATGAAGTGCCAAAGCATTATGTACATCTTTATTGATGTCTCTTTGATGTCTTTGTATTCGTTTTTTAAACATCTGGTTGGTTTTACCAACGTAAAAGGATTCACACGATTTACATGTGGCCAAATAAATGACATTACTAGTTGTACAGGTTGCTTTAACTTCAAAGATATATTTTCTATTAGTTTTTGGATGTTCAAATTGATTGCTGCTGTCTATAAGGGAACAAATATTGCGATTGCCACACATGAAGATACCCTTCCGGCCTTTTATTGGATTTCTTTTCTGATGCGTAGTACATAACAGTCTTTTTATAATCATCTTATTTTTATAACTAAATTGTGGTCTGTCACCCACTATGTCTTAATTGTGGATCTTGTGTTAAAATCAGCCAGAACTGTTTTATTACTTGTTGAACTTGATTATCGGTGCTATAAGTTAAAAGAAATCTAGTTGTTATATTTTCATGCATGTGCCCTTCTTCTCGTTCTCTGTTTGGTGGTTTGAGGTCTTGTTCTTTGTAGCCTCTCTGAGATTTTTTTTGCAATAATTGTATCTCTCTTACGTGTGGTTTCTTGATTGCAATGCTGTGGATCCTATTAATTTCATTCCTCATTATGTTTCTTGTAATATGTCTAAGGTGCATACTACTCCTCAACAGACAGTGATTCCTCCATGTACTTTTCCTGTATAGTTCAATATCCAAGTCTCCTGTCTCATTAAATTTGATGTTAACATCCAGGAAACTTACTGATCATCTTGAATAATTCAAAGTAAATGTCAAGAAAGAAGTAGTGGAATCAAGATACCTGTGGAACAGTTGAATTGCTCCACATTTCCTTTCCACAAGATAAACAAATCAACAAAACGTCCATAATATAAAATATTGTGAAACCATGGGTTATTTGAATGTAGGACAAATTGTAATTCCCACTCAACTAAAACTAAATTCTAACAGCTATTGGCACAGGGGGTGCCCATGGCAACCCTCCATCTCTATAAATAGCTTTTCTTACCATATACAAAATAGTTGTTCTCCAAAACCAGTTCAAGTAAATCACAAATGGTTCGGGTCTCTACTGTACTCTTCTTTGTTGATAATATTCTTCTTATGGATTCTATTCCAACATCATTCGGAATGGTGGCGAAAAGACTGTTGACATCTAAAGTAGTTAATAAGAGATCACAGACATCGATCTCATCTTTCATGACTGTATTTAATGTGTAAAAAATCATCCGTATCCCTTAAGACTGAGTCAGAGGAGCTCAAGAGTTCTCTCAATTCTTTTTCCACATAGAGACATATTCTCAGTGACCCATCCTTGTCCTGAAACTATAGGACGTAACGGTGGATTAGAGATATCTTTATGTATCTTAGGAAGTCCATTAATACTTGGAATGGTAGGATTGGTGACATCTAAAAAATTAAATAAATCCATGTCAATTTGTCTTTGTAAGATCATATCATTCAAGTGAGAATTTACTTTATGTACAGCCTGACTGATCGCAGAAGAGGTTACTTCAATATATGTTTTGGAATCTTTTAACATATCTTCCATCCTACTAGAATACCATGAGGAGTCCATAACCACTATGGTTCCATCTTTGTCGGCTGGTTTTAAGGTGATTGTCACTATTATGCTGTAAATGATGTATTGCTTCTTTCTCTGCAAATGTGATGTTTCTATAATGTTTAGTGTGAGGATCTATTCTCAGTTTTTCAACTTCATTACTGCATAATCTGGTGAATAATTCGACTGCCGGATGGCTGACAGGTACAAAGGTGCTGGGTTTCTTTAATTTTCTATTATGTTCCTGGTTATTCACAAATATACTCTTCAGTGTAACATTGCGTCCAAAGCATTTTAGATCAATGACAAATTCATTCAAGTCTGACCTAACCTAACCAGGGAAACATTCCCTGCTCCTTTTCCCATGAAAAAACAGCAGTAGTTCCCCCTTGCCCACTGTGGGAACACCCAATATTTGCAGAGGATGTGGCCAACCACAGGTTCATGGTGGCTGCATGGACTACACCTGAAGGATCCACAAAAAAAAGATAAGTGGTCCGAGGAACCAGCTTTGACCACAACAGATTCACCCACGTCTGTCTGGGCAAATTACTGACCTGATATGTGTAGTGGCAAAAGCAGCTTAACAAGCTTTTCTTTTTGTGGCTGGAAGGAGGTCTGATTGGGGGACCTTTTTCCATGATCAAACTGAAAATGGTGCTCGTTTCCTGGGGAAGCTTAGCAGCAACAGTTATGACAGGAATGTAGCTTTCCCCCAAAATCCACTCAATAAAAAGCACTTTAAGCACTTCCCCCAGACCCAAAAAGTGAAACATGTAGGTTATAACCCATACAGCTAAAGCTACTGCTATATAAAGAACATCCACCTCTCTAAACGACATTTCAAACTTTCAGCTCTGACATCCTCTAGATGTCTGAGTACTGCAACAAAGTGACCTCCTCAAGACAGTTCCAATAGAAGCAGCCCTAGACATGGTGTCTGTAGAATCAATCACATTTTAAACAATCTATAGCCTCTTGAGACAGACAATTAAGTTAAACACACACACACACACACACACACACACACACAATCTTTTCCTCAGAAGAGAAATAAGATGCCACAAAATCCTCATGTTACCAAAAGAAGCAAGCATAAATTTTAACATTTTTAAAATTCAGCTTTCAAGCTCATACATGCTGCAGAATAATACACTTTTTCCCATATTTATCAAAAGCCTTCCCACCCTTTCCAGGAAGATATTTTCAGAAAGGAATTGGTATTAACCAGATGTTTAGCATCAGCTTGGTTTATTAGAGCAGTAAGCTGTTGGGTCAGATATGGGATGAGTAGAAAAAACTTAAATGGATGACTAACTTTCCACAATCTATCTGGTTTCTTGGGGACAAAGGGCTGGCTGTCAGGCGAGTTGCAGGCTGTGATGCAAATGCTTAAAGGACAGGAGAAATAGGTGTAGATTTTGGAAAATCCAGTTACAATTAATAATATTTCTCTAGTGATTGTGAAATGTCATATGCTCAGTGAAATTAAAGATTCATTCTAGAAATAACTGAAATAAAATACTTAAAAGGGAAAAAGGGAAATGTCAAAAGCCATCATACGTCTTTGGTCAACAGAAAATTTGCAAACTGACAGGTTCATAGGTTCATACTAGGCTATCTGCCCTAGGGCATTTATAAGCCTAGCCTGAGTGTGTTTGGCTTTCGCCACCCATTTTAAATTAATTTTGCTATGCCGTTTTTCGAAGTTAGTATACTGTGCTAACAAAAGTT